>NC_081419.1:93226518-93340999 GCF_949786415.1 Peromyscus eremicus | reverse complement strand
GAGGCAGAGGCAGGATCTCTGTTTGATCTACAAAGGGAGTTCCAGGACTACACAGAGAAACCCTGTCCTACCCCACCCCCCAAAGATTAAAAAATGAGTGCTTGGATACGTTTTTATAATTCCACTTGACTCTTTAAAGAAAGACCCACCCCGCCGGGCGGTGGTGGCGCACGCCTTTAGTCCCAGCACTCGGGAGGCAAAGGCAGGCAGATCTCTGTGAGTTCGAGGCCAGCCTGGTCTCCAAAGCGAGTTCCAGGAAAGGCACAAAGCTACACAGAGAAACCCTGTCTTGAAAAAAACCAAAAAAAAAAAAAAAAAAAAAAAAAGAAAGAAAGACCCACCCCTTCACACACACACCATTAATAGGCTGATGTTCTTACAAGGTTTGACGGAGGCCCATGTCATACAAAGCTGTGAAAACGCAATTATAGGAAATCAAAAATATAATAGCCTTATCAAGGTTTGAGGAAGGCCCATGTCACAGGTGTGGATGCCAATATCTGTAACATAGATATTGTGTGGAATTTACCAGTAAATGCTGCTCATCACAATGCTAAAAATTCTCGTCCTTGAGCAGTCAGGTAATAAAAGCCAGTAGCTTGCTTGTTTCTCTTTATTTGACAACAGCCTATCTTGAAGTTTGTAACATCTTCCTTTACTGTATTCCAGGCTGGCTTCAGACCAGTTCCATAGTAAGAATCTGAACTGATCCTTCTGCCTCTACCTCCCAAGTGCCAGCATTACAGACACACACCACTACATCCAGTTTGGAATCTGTTTTTACATTTGTTCTGTGTGCATGTCTGGAGACATGTTAACTTATGGGAGTCATTTCTTTCCTACAGCTAGGGTCCTGAATATCAAATGAAGGTCAGGCTTAGGAGCAAATGTCTCTATCTGCTGAGCTCTTACAGCCCAATAATCTTTCTTTAAAAAAAGCTAGTGTTGCCGGGCGGTGGTGGCGCACGCCTTTAATCCCAGCACTCGGGAGGCAGAGCCAGGCGGATCTCTGTGAGTTCGAGGCCAGCCTGGTCTCCAAAGCGAGTTCCAGGAAAGGCGCAAAGCTACACAGAGAAACCCTGTCTCGAAAAACCAAAAAAAAAAAAAAAAAAAAAGCTAGTGCTGGGCATTGGTGGCGCACACCTTTAATCCCAGCACTTGGGAAGCATAGGTGGGCGGGATCTCAGTGAGTTCATGGCCAGGCTGGTCTACAGAGCAAGTTCCAGGACAGCTGGAACCACAGAGAAACCCTGTCTCAAAAAAACCACACACACACACACCTTGTTAAATAACAAAATCAGTGCATCTTATAAATGACTTTCACTCTGGGCCTTAGCATCATCCTCCCTGTACAAATTCATGTAACAGGAACATGGAGTAAATGGAGAAGCAGCAAATGCACAGCCTGAGCAGAAAGAGGTATAAGCAAAGGAGCACCTGTAGGGCTGCAGGAGCAGAAATAAGGATGCTGGAGGACAGTGGTACAGTGAGTGCTTGGTATACTGCTGTCATTAATTTGTCTCAGGATCTGGAACTTTACCATCTGACAGCAAAGATCAACCCTAAGAGACAGTCTTACTTCAAACCACAGTCCCTGGTAGCCCTCTGCCCTATACCTGTGGAATCTTGGTCCGGCACTGTTCTTACAGCCAAGTTTAACGTGTAAGTTGCCTCTTTTGCTGTCTTAGCTGAAGAATAAAACCAACTTCAACATTTCTCATGGGAAGAACTTAGTGGAATGAATAGTTTTATCCTTCTGTTTAGAATCTTAACAGAAACTTAAGGATTATAACAGGTCTTTCTTTGGACCTCCAGTTCCTAAATAATGACACAGAGACTTATTAACTATGAAAACTTGGCCTTAGCTTAGGCTTGTTCCCAACTAACTCTTGTAACTTAACTTAACCCTTTTAATCTATTTCCTGCCACGTGCCTCAGTTACGTCTGACTTCTTCTAATTCTGGCTGGCGAATCTCGGCCTGGTTCTTCCCTGGAATTCCGTCCCCTCCCCACCCCGAAATCCTACCTATCCTGTCCTGCCTAGCTATTGGCCATTCAGATCTTTATTAAACCAATCAGAAGGTGCCTTGGCAGAGACACATCGTCACAGTGTACAAAAAGATTATCCCACAACAAAGGATTTATCGAGATGAAACATAAGGTGGTCCCTAAAAGGGAAATTTAAAATTAAAGTGTGATGGTCCTTCTCTTCAGATGGTTATGTTACCACTGGGCAACACAGACCAGAAACCACCACAACTAAGGTATTAAGAAACCCAGAAAAAAATAAAAATAAAAACTAAGGTGGTGATATACACCTTTAATCCTGCACTCAAAAAGGCAGAGGCAGAGATCTCTGAGTTCAAGGCCAGCCAAGGTGACCTTGTCTCAATCCTATCCCTTAAATGATAACAGAAAGACACCTAAAGCCCACTTCAACAAGGGCCCATGGAAAGGCCTCTTTTCCCATTGTAACTTACAACACTATCTGAAATTACCCATTTCAAAGTAAGAGCACACAATGAAATTTCAGTGCATTCTCAGCTCATGCTTTATTGCTAAAAACATACACATACAGGTGCAGTTTCAAACTCTCAAAACAGTTCCTTTTCCAAGGAGTCAAATGTCTTCAAAACTCCCAAAGATGCATAGATTAAGAAGCTGCCTTTTGTAGTGCTTCAAACATTCAGTGAAGCTCTTTTACATCACCTTGTATACATCAATGGCGCAATGGAAGATAACACGGAAGAGCAAGCAAACAGCAACACCTGTGCTTGAAGGGCAGACGTCACTCCACTGTCAGGGAGATTCCTTGAATGTTCGTAATCCTTTTCCTTACAAGAATGGGTGGGTTAAGGTTAATGCCCAGACTAGTAATGTTTAAAGACTGATAACATGCTGGCAGAAAGAATATCTGTTTGATCCTTGGGATGGGGTGTCAGTGCTGAGGACTGGCCCCAGGGCCTAAGTGTTCTCCAAGAGCTATATCCCAAGCCAAACAAACAAACAAACAAAAAAAAGCACATTTAAATTAAGGACATAGCACACCATTACCAAAGGTGTCAGAATGTTTAGAAAATATCAGTAATCGTAAGTATATTCTGACTTTGAAGGTGTTTATAAGTCTGAGCTCTACCAAATATACATTTAATTTTCCTGTGTGATCTGTTTTAATTGACTTTAGTGGACTATTAGGAAGCGAGTGTTAGAAGAAAGAACTCTGACCTTACATCTTTCTTGGTTAGCAGATATATCAGTAAGAGGCAAAGAACATTTTTATTTGGGATACATCACACACCTCCATTCCTGTATTTCAGTCAGAAGCAAACACCACACTGACAACTCTAATTCAGTTCTGAACGATGGAAGTACCATTCTAGGTGACGTCCATAGCAAAGCTCCACAGAAAAGGTTAAAATCAATCTCAAACTAGTTTTCCATCATGTAACAGGTAAATTGGATTAAACCCAGTGAAACAGTTTTATCTGAATTCTATTTAGGTCTTTCACACATTATAAATACTTTTCATTATTTGTCAAAACTATTTGTTGCTTGGATCATTTCCAAGTCAAGAAGTCTAAGCGGTTCTTAGCTTCCACCATGGGTTTTGGCAGTGCTGGCAACTGAACCCTTTTCTCAGCTAAACGCTCTGCCATTAGATGACACTTCTGCTCCTTTCACCATCTTTGTTCACCTAAATACACATCTTTTTTGGAAGAAGAGAAACTTTTCCTGTCCATCAGGAATCAAAAGTTTTAGGCAAGATCCACACTTTGACCATCTCATCTAGAGTGAAACTGTAGCTCAATGGCTGTAAATGCAGCAACAAGTGCAATCAAAACAGCAACGGCAGTACTTCCGTAACTCTGCAGAGACCCTCTGAGTGCTGGGTCCCTTACAGATGGTCCGTATCAGTACCTTCCAGATCAGATGCCTCATTACTGAAAAACCGAAGTATGTGCACACTGATGCTATACACCTCCAAGATACTAATTTGCCTCCTGCAAAGGAGTCTAGCTATGGCACTAAGGCTGGCTTCTGCCTATTCAGGGACCGCAGAGCATGCATCTGGCTTAATCTATAGTTTTAAGAAATCCCAAACTTAGTCTACATAAACCTAATCGAGCAAGTCCCATAGCTGGTTGTTTTGCAAACTGAACACTTATTTCTGAAGTAAGATGACCCTACTTAGTCTATGTCCCGACTCTTCTGGAACCCTGCACCATTCTGTTATAGCAGCTTATTCAACATGCTTAGTTTATCTTGTATTTGCAAACATGCTTGGGAATAAATATAGCTAGGAAACAGAGCAAGCATTGCTTGCTGTATTCCTAATAGTTTGAATGTCTTGTGGTTGCCCCTTATTTATCTTGTACTTCCCATTTTTCAATGGAAGCAAGACAATCTTTAATTAGAAAACAAAAATAATTCAAACAATAAAACCAAGCTATTGGTTCAAGTATCTATTGCTTCATTATTGATAAATGCATATAGAAAATTACTAGTAACTACCTAATAATGAAAATTCAACCATGCATTAAAATGTTAGCATTCTAGAATCAGTTATGGGCCTGCTACTATTGCTTACACTTTCAACCAGGCCTGGTTTTAATAAACATGCAAACCCTTTGATTCAGAACTGGGGGAAAAGCAATGATACATGCAAATTCAACTGAATATTGTCAGTCAAATTCTTTAGAGATGCAGTCAGGTACATTTATCTACTACAATGCTGCTTCAAAACAGAAATAAGTCATATACAAAAAGGCTAAACTGAAGACTTCTGTTTAGTTCTAAAAGGCTTAGCTAGAAATCCTGGCCCTTTGAGGATAAAGAATAAGTTGAAAGCCCTGGGAAAAAGGAACTGAGGTGACTGTCTTCAGGGAGCAGTAAGTTTTCTGGGCCACTTACTGAGAGCTGTAGGGGTGGTAGGATACTTAGGCAGAATGGTTTCTTTTCTGATTCACATTAATGAACAGCTCCCTGGGGAAAGGTAAGGAGCAGAGCTACAACAATGTAAACTCAAGCAGTAATGCCCTGAAATTTAGCATAGCCCTCTGCATTTTAAAACTCTTGGTCAAGGGGTTCTTCCAAAATGGTATAATTAATAGCCAAGCAATGTTCTAAATAAACTAGAGACAGTTTGCTTGCATCTACAGCACCATGAGAATGTAAACTCCTGAAGGCTAGGGGGTCTCTTCATATTTTGCATATCACAGGTACATAAAGAGTGAACAAGAGACTACAGAAAGACCGAATACTAATTACCTACATACTTTTGAGACCACAAAATCTTGTAGCATAGTTTTACACTTAGAACCATAAACATGGCTGTTAAGGGTAATTTCTGATGTAATTGAATTAGCCATGTCTCCATGATCATGCAGGTGTCTGAATATTGCTTGGTTGTCCCAAAACCTAACATGGACAGGACAGGACATTTAAAGAGAAACTATACTCAGTATAGCCTTTCCCCTCCCCTTAGGCTTGTAATAAAATAATTCAAGAGAGTCTGAGATCTACAAAACTACTCTTTAACTTTTTTCCCCTGGGAAAACCAAGGAACACAGACCCAGATCTTTTCACTGTTCAAGTAGCTACGATGGACATGAGGTAAAGGAAGTGAGGAATCACCCCAGTTCCACTCTTGTATCTTGATGTGAGCTGTGTGATTCCTCAGATCGAGAAGAGAATGAGTTTGCTGGGTTCTCCTTGTTAAAAACTATGCAGTCACACACAGGCCATAAGCTTCATTACATACATGTATCAGACATACAGACAACCCCCAGCCTGGGTACTGCCCAGTCATTTTGTTTACCTTTAACTCCTAACTTTCTTCATCCTAAGTACAAGGAAAAACCAGCAAGTTCTTGAGGCTCCCCCGCTTCCTCCAACACACCAATCACACAACCTTTTCCTTTTGGAAAAGTAGCCAGGAAGCCCATGAACAAAGGTTACAAAGCATACATCATTCTACACAGTAAATAACTATTAATAGAAACAATTTAAGCAAGATCCCTACATGTTGGCTTCACTGGGATTGTAGAAGTACATTTGTTTCCAGATTAAGCACTAGAAAGATTTCAACAGCTGTAAACTCTAGGGAAACAAAATAGGGTCTTTAACACATATATGAAAGTTGGTATTTTTCACGCAGATATATTCATATACATTCATAGTTTTAAATGCTTTTTAACTTAGGATGTATTTTCCTTTTGTGGACTCTGTGAGACTGCAGAGGTCCACAAATTCAAATAGTAAGTACTCAACCATACACCTCTGTGAACACAAATTACTATACATGAGAAACTGTTATTGCTACTAAATTCCACCTCCTCAACATTTTTAGTTCATTTATGGCTTTTATTTTTTGCAATAGGAAATATCCTTTCCTATATACTGTGCTACTTTATATGCATTACTTTTTCAAGTTTTTTTAATTTTTCCTTTGTTTCTTAAATTGAAATGCTTTTCAGAAGCAGATTCTCCCAGGCGCTGGCCACCTACTTGATATTCTACGGGGATCTATTCCTGGGTCCCTTACTAGACTCATACCTAGTCTGTGGGGGAAAAAAAAGTCACATTAAAAACAGTTTTACATTTTCTATCATACTAATGTAATGCATGTTAATAAGTCCTAGACTCTCTTTTCTTTTGGTTTTCTGAGACAGGATCTCATGTAGCTCAGGTTAACCTCCAATTCACTATACAGCAAAGGATAACCTTGAACCCCTGATCCTCCTGCCTCAGCTTCCCAAATGCTGGGACTGCAGGAATGCACCACCACATCTGGCAGGCTCTAATTCTAAAATTAGAACAAAACAAAACACAACAACCTACAACACTCCAGAAAACTGTTACTTCCAAGTTTCCTAGGCAGCTTTTAGAGGTAGGAATTCCATTTTACTGAAAACTTTCTTTTTTAAAACAAAGCAACTACTTTATTTCCATAAGGAAAGTAGAAAAAAGCCTAGAGTACAGGATACTCCAAACTGCTGACAAGGTTCTGCAATTAACACACATGCTGCAAACAGGAAAGGAAATGGCCACAGATTAAACATTCCAAAGCAATTAGCATAGCATCTCAGACATGCAAAATAGAAAATAATTCTCTGGACACAAATAGGGAAAATGAACCCAAGACATATAAAACAGACAATGTAAGAACAAGCTAGCTTCAAACTAAGAGAGCAAGACTTAACCATGAAATGAGGCCTTGCCTTGAGGACTGAAAAGCTGCAAAGGCAGTGCTACTTTGTGAAAGGCTAACATTTCCCTAAGCACAATGTTTCTCAATGTGAACCCACATTTCTGTTCAGACATTAGTTGTTTTGGCCTTTATCTCCTATCCCCAGGGAGAATATCACAGATTCATACACGAAAAAAGTAAAGGTCAAGGATTTTCCACTCTTTTTACACTACTAGTTATTATCAATATTTCATCCTGAAGTTTAAAATTATACTAAATTCATGCACTAACCCCTAACATGGCACTACAATATGCTACCAAGCACTACTGCTTACAAAACTATACACATCTCAAAATGGAAGACATTGGTGATTTTGTTGTTCTTAAACAACTTGTAACACTTGTCCACAAGTATTAAAATATACATATATATATATTTATATTGCACATATCCCGTTTTTGTTTAATAACTCCAAAAGAAAAACTGCCAGCTTACATGGAGAAGGGAGGAGGCCCGGCTACAGTTGGAAGCACAGCTCTAAAATGGTAGTTTTTGCTGCTAGTAAGAAAACCCAAGCAAGACTATGAAATGGAAATGTACCGCACACCAGGCAACCACAACTGGCATGTCCCCAGGTGTGAAATGCCATCTGGTGCTAACAATGCAGGGCACAGGAGCATCTTTGATAAAGCACACTCAACACCTGAAGGTTTAAGCTACAAACCCGAAGAATCTGGAGCAAAAGATGGCACCTCCTTGGTGTTGACAGCCCTGCCCAAGGGCCATATCCCACAAAGTTGCCCAAAGGCATCTATGAGATGCTGGGTCACCAGCTAGTTTCCATTGTCTTCTAAATGAAAATATAAGTGGCTGGGGTACTTAAAGAGAGAAAAATTGGGTTATATTTTTGTTTCATTTTGAGACAGGGTCTGTCATTCAGGCTGGCCTTGATCTTGTGGCCAATCATCCTGTCTCAGCCTCCAAACTGCTGTGGTTACAGGTGTGGGCTACCAAGCCTAGCAATTTAGGTTACCTTTCACTCTGTATTTCTCTAGTGTTTAATCATTATTTGCTCTCATTAAAAGGTTATTTATAATAAGTATTTTATAAAAAAAGCTTTTGTATAAATTCAAATTTGTTGCCCAATCTGAATAACCATTAGAATGTTCAACATTTCCTAATTTTGATCATTTCTATGACTCAAATTCACAGCACTGGGAAATGGTTCCAGAAATCAGCTCCAACAGCACCTGTTCCTAACTCTAGCAACCTTAAAATTCCTTCTCTATTGGCAACCATTGAAAACAACAGTTCACTCCCTTGTAAAAGCCTGGCATCCCATAAAATAGACTTCTGTTGATTTGGAAGCAAAGAGAGGTTTTCATGATGGTTCCTCATAACTGTTAAAGGAAAAATGAACACACATCATTTCTTATTGGAACTAGTTTTCTCAAGGTCTTCCCAACCCTGAACCTGAATTTCCTCTAAATCTACAGTCACTTGGAACAAGGTCCACACTTCTTATTTGACCCGCTTTTCTTATTTGAAGTTTTGTTCAGATCCTGAATTTCTTCCAAGAGTATAGTGAACCGACCACAGGACTGGGAACATTGCTTCTGAGATCCATTCTCTGGTAAGAAAGTTCAATTCAAACTGGGAAAATTTACCTGAGTCCCAGAATTTCAGCCTTACATTACATTATCACCTAGAAAAATAAATGTCCAAGTACCCATCTTGGGATGAAGGTTATTTATGCTTTTATAACAAATGCAACTACATAATGTAAAAATCTAAAAAGTCAGATGCTGCTACATTAGACATCGCGGCTTCTTTTTCTCAGAAGAGGATTTACACGCCCCCTTTGAGTTATTTTTTCCTTCACTCCTGTATATTCAAAGTGGAAGGCGAGTTATACCATAGGGTCCATCACATATCACACATGTCACTTTCCTTCAGCCACAGCCACATGGAAAACCGAAGTCTCATGTGCTACATGGGATTCCACAAAAAAAGAATATAATCTCGGAAAACAAAAGTGGTGTTACTGGGCTCATTTTTCTTTTCTTTTCTGCTGTTTTTGAGACAGTCTCACCATGTGGCCAAAGCTGGACCCGAACTTCTGATCTTCCTGCCTCAGCCTCCCAAGCACTGGCCGTATGAGGCAAGCATCACCCCAGCCTGTTCTCTTCCCACTCCCAACTAGCCACAGGCCTAGCTGGTCCTTCCTGAGAAGGATGAAAAAAACAAAGCAAAACAGACAAAGCTCAAACACTTAAGACCATCAAACTGTCTGAAGCCTTCTCATAAATGACAGCTTTCTTCTCCAAGAGAAAAATCCTGTTAGAAAATGTGGATTTATACACATAAAAATGTGACTCTGCACACACACACTGCAATGGTTTCACCCCCGTAAGAAAGCAACCTTGGTATCCTGCCTTTTGCTTTTATCATAACAGAGACTTGTTTTTGTCCAGGAAATTCTGTCAAAGGGTGAGCTAGGAGTTAGTTGATGTTTCTTTCACCTCCAATTATAATGAATATTTGGAATTTACCACTGCAGTCTCAACTGTGCTTATAATAGTGTTAAAACTGGCAGACTTAAAAACAAATCAAAATGAAACCTGAAGTCACCCACACTTGGCATTTGTTTAGTTTTGTTGTTTGGAGCTTTTAAAAGGAAGAATTCACGATGCACAACCTAAGCACCTGTTTCCAATTAAACACCTTCCTTCCACTTGCAAATGGTGTCTTTCTAATGAAGGAACTGCAGCAGAAGCCTCAGGCTAGTTGGTTTCTCCTGAACTCAGCAGGACAGCTGCATCCCAGACTCCTTTCTGCTGAGTGAGATGGCGTTAAGGAAAGGCAGGCAGGCGAGCAGTCTCTCCATTCCAAACCATGGAAGTGTGTGTAGAAAGACACCCACATTTCACCAAGGGAAGCAGCTGGATCAAAGAACCAGGACGCCCCACTGAGAAGACAACACAGACATTCCTGGAAAAAAACATCAAATTTCAAATAGGAAGATTAGGACAGGGACTCCTATGTAAACTTACGTTTAAAATCAGTATTTAAAACATACACACACATGCACACATGAATATTTTAGTTAGGTGTGCTGTGTTCACTTGTAGCTTGCAGTACTGAGGCTCAGGCACAGGGATTACAGAGTTCAAAGCCAGGCTGAGACATAGGTAATGAGACCGTGCCATAAACTAATGACATCTTTTCTATCCCTCAAAATGAAACCTCATGAGGCTGGAGATGGCTCAGCAGTTAAGAACACTTGTGCTTGCAGAGGACCCTAGTTCAGTTCCCAACATCCAGTGGTGGATTATAACAGGGCACACACATGTGGGGAAAACATTCATACACATAAGGTAAATCCAAAAAGAAAAAAATGTTTAATTAAAACAAACAAAAAAACTCTTGGGCAGCACAAGTCATAACTTAATGATAAAGTGTTTGGTTTTGTTGTTTTGTTTTTGGTTTTTCGAGACAGGGTTTCTCTGGGTAGCCTTGGCTGTCCTGGAACTAGCTCTGCAGACCAGGCTAGCCTCAAACTCACAGAGATCCACCTGTCTCTACCTCTTAAGTGCTAGGATTAAAGGTGTGCATCACCAGTACCAAACTGATAGAGTGCTTTTGTAGCATAAGGTAAGCCCTGGGTTCAAACCATAGGATAGTTTAAAATAATAATAAAAGTAAAAGTAAAATCCTGCGTCCATTAAACACCATTTCAGCAGATTATAGTGGCATAAGCCTATAATCCTAGCGCCTGAGAGGCAGAAGCAAGAGGATCACCACATATTTAAGTCAACTTGGTCTACATGGCAAATTCCTGGAGAGCCAGGGCTACAAAGAGAAAAACTGTCTTGAAAAAACCAAAAACCAAAACAAACAAACAAACAACAAAAACCACCGAAAAAACAAAAACCTAGGACCTTGCATCCTAAGCAAGCCATCAACTCCAGTCTTCAGTTCTCTGTTTATTTGATTAATAATATTTATTTATGTATGAGTGTTTTCCTGCATGTATTTACACTACATACATGCCTGATGCCCATCATGTCAGAAGAAGGTGTTGGGTGTCATTGGGTGCTAGGAGTAGAATCTGGAGGTCCCTGAAAGAACAGCCAATGCTTTT
The DNA here is from genome assembly GCF_949786415.1 of Peromyscus eremicus. Classification (NCBI taxonomy): domain Eukaryota; kingdom Metazoa; phylum Chordata; class Mammalia; order Rodentia; family Cricetidae; genus Peromyscus; species Peromyscus eremicus. The sequence goes on along the minus strand of NC_081419.1, from coordinate 93,329,665 downwards.
AACCATTGAGGCAACTCTCTAGGCCCTACAATGGTCTTTGTTGGCTAGCTGACTGGTTGTATTATGATAGGGTCTGTCTGTGTCAGCCAGCCTGGCCTTGAATTCCCAATTCTCCCGCTTCAGCCTTTTAATTACTGAATTTTTTTCCTTTTTTTGTTTTTTTTTTTTTTGAGACAGGGTTTCTCTGTGTAGTTTTGGTGCCTGTCCTGGATCTCACTCTGTAGACCAGGCTGACCTCGAACTCAGAGAGATCTGCCTGGCTCTGGGATTACAGGCGTGCGTCACCACCGCCCAGCTACTGAACTGTTTTTACGAAGTTGTTTTGGTTTTGGAGACAGTGTCTCACTGTATAGCCTTCTCTAACTCTATGTAGAGCAGAGGCCTTGAACCCAAGAGAATTGCCTGCCTCTGCTTACCCAGTGCTGGGACCAAAGGCATGTGCCACTAAGGTCCTGGTTTTGATCCTTATTACCTCAAAATAAAAATAATAGAATTGAAGTGGGTGCTGAGAACATGGCTTATTTGGTAAAGTGCCTGTTGTTCAAATGAGTTTGGATCCCAGCTTCACGGAACAGCACATGAGCATAATCCCAGTGCTGGGAAGGAGATGGGAAGATCTCTGGGGCTAACTAACCAGCTGGTCTAACCAAAACTGGTCAGCTCCAGGTTTAGTGAGAAAACTACCTAAAAAATAAGGTGGAGAGAATACGATGAAGACACTTGACATCAACTCCTAAACTCCACAGCACACTCTAACATATATACACGCACACACACAAATGACATTTATTTTTTAATCAGTTTATATTTTTCAATTTAATTAAATATGAACGTTTTCTGTACGAAATGAAATTATTGGTTGGGTAAGTGATTTATCATCTTACTGTATCTGCTTTGGTTAAAATATAAAATAGAGGGGTTGGGGATTTAGCTCAGTGGTAGAGCGCTTGCCTAGCAAGCGCAAGGCCCTGGGTTCGGTCCTCAGCTCTGGGGAAAAAATAAATAAATAAAATATATGTGTGGTCACATGAGCCTATGTGCAAGTTTGCACAAACACACACACATGATAGATAATAATTACCAATGACTCGGTCTTTTGGTTTTTTTTTTTTAAAGCCTTTTTTTTAAAAGATTGATTGATTGATTATGTATACAGTGTTCTGCCTGCATATATGCCTGCAGGTCAGAAGAAGGCATCAGATCTCATTACAGATGGTTGTAAGCCACCATGTGGTTGTTGGGAATTGAACTCGGGACCTCTGGAAGAGCAGTCACTGCTCTTAACCTCTGAGCCACCTCTCTAGCCCTCTTTTTTTTTTTTTTTTTTTGAGACAGGGTTTCTCTGTGTAGCCCTGGCTGCTCTGGAATTCATTCTGTAGACCAGGCTGGTCTCGAACTCAGAGATTGCCAGCCTCTGCCTCTGCTTCCCAAGTGCTGGGATTAAAGGTGCGTCACCACTGCCCAATGGTCTTTGGGTTTTATTTATTAAAACAAATGTCTTACTATGTAGCCCAGATTAGTTTCAAACTCAATCTTCACCTCAATTTCCCAAATCCCAAGCGCTGAGAATAAACATGTGCCATAGTGTCTGGCTTGTAGTCATTTTTATATTTATCTGCTGCTGAAGTTAACAGTTTAGTGTTTTAATTCTATTGCTATAACAGTATTTGAATGATTATCCCATTACTACTTACTTGCCAAGTCCTGAGTTCAGAATTCTGAGCTGAATATAAAAGCACCTAAGGTCACGAAAATATTCATCCTGTGTGCTAAGGTTCCTGAAAATAAAAAGAACAGAAAGGTAAGTGTTGTAGCTTCTTTTCTATTGCTGTGATAAGACACCATCATTTAAGTGAGCTTATAGTTTCAGAGGGTCAGAGTCCATGATGGCAGAGCAAAAGCATGGTGGTAGCAACAGTGAGCTCACATCTCTCACAGCAAATAGGAGGGAGAGAGAGACTCAACAGGAATGACTCTGGGTCTTTTGGCCCCTCAAAGCCTGACCCTAGTGATACACACCTCTAAGACCTAATCCTTCCCAAACAGTTCCACCAACTTGGGACCAAGTATTCAACCATGAGTCAATGGGGGGGAGGGGGGTATTCTTATTCAAACCACCTAAGCAAGGATATACACAGCCATTACTAATACTACAAGTATTCCTATACAACCATTCTAAGAAAAATACACTCTCATAAGTATTCTAAGCAGGGCGGTGGTGGCGCACGCCTTTAATCCCAGCACTCGGGAGGCAGAGCCAGGAGGATCTCTGTGAGTTCGAGGCCAGCCTGGGCTACCAAGTGAGTTCCAGGAAAAGGCGCAAAGCTACACAGAGAAACCCTGTCTCGAAAAACCAAAAAATTAAAAAAAAATAAATAAATAAATAAAAATAAGTATTCTAAAAGAATAACCAGCCGGGAGGTGATGGTGCAAGCCTTTCTTCCCAGCATTCGGGAGGCAGAGCCAAGAGGATCTCTGTGAGTTTGAAGCCAGCCTGGTCTACAGAGTCAGATCCAGGACAGGCACCAAAACTACACAGAGAAACCCTGTCTCGAAAGAAAAGAAAAAAAGAATAACCATAAAGTCACTTTCTGTCTACCTACAGTGGAACTAATGTTTAAAAACATCAACATTTTTGGAGAAGTAGTTCTGAAGCTTTTATCCAACACTTAGAATTTATGATACTAGGGGGCTGGAGAGTTGGCTCAGCGGTTAAGAGGACTGACTGCTCTTCCAGAGGACCAGAGTTCAATGCCCAGCACTCACATGGCAGCTCACAACTGTCTGTAATTCCAGTTCCAGGGGATCTGGCACCTTCACAGACATACATGCAGGCAAAACACCAATGTACATAAAATAAAAATAAATAGAAAAAATAATAATAATTTATGATACCGTGGAGTATTTCTGGAGGGGAAAAAAAGTGTAACTGTGCATACACATACACACACACACACACACACACACACACACACACACACCACACATATTCCAGGCCTCTGCACCAACACACCCAGCATATGCCTCACCAATCCAGAAATCAGAAGCACAGACCTATGAAGAATTTAACTGAGAGCCAACAAAGGGGCCCCAAATTACAGAGCTGCCCCATAAAATGAAATAAGAACCGAATACAAATATCTTAGAATACTAATACTTTGTAGTCACTCCAGCTACACAAATAATATTCTAACAGTATTTCCAAAACTATAGTTCTTAAAAATTTATAATTTTTAAAAAAAAAAAAGCATCGTAAACCGTTCCCCTTAATTCTGGGTAAGATTTCAACAACGGTGACTTTCACTGTCAGCCGAAATTAATGCGCCATAAGGACATTATCAGGGCGTACAAGGACAACGCTGCTTACTACGGTCATAAAAGTTTGCAGGTGCGAGCAGAGGTAAAGGCTGAAGGGCCTATCTGTAATACACACCCAGAGGGTGATACCAGAGGGAGCCTGTTACCTCACATCTCAAGGTCAACGCGCTGGGGACACCAAACACCCAGAGCTGCAACAGGCCTCATTGTTACCTTAACTGAGGACGCCTTCGGTAACAGGTCACCGCAGATGTCAAAAACAATACGGAGATAGGTATTCCTAGAGAAATAAGTGGGCGATGAACCCCGCGCCTTCCAGACACAGCCCGCGCGAGTGCGATCGTGGAGGGCTGGGTTAAAGCACACAGCGGCCAAAGCGAAGGGCACAGGGAAGGGCGTGGAGCGCGGGAACGGAAGGACGCCGCGGCCACATCCCAGGAGGCGGCGCGGGCCGACCCGACGCGGCGGCAAGGGAAAGCCCTGTACCGCCCAGGCCCCGCCGGCTCCCGCATTAGGCTCGTCGCCATCCCGCCCCGTACCACGCCGCCCCACCGGCTGCTCGTCACCCGGTGAACGGACGGCCTTCTCGGCTCACCTCACACGGTCCCGCACAAGTACTCGGCCTCTCGCGGGAGGCCCGCCCGGGCCCGGAGGCCAGCCGCCCGGGTAACGCCTCACTCCGCCATCTTTCCTCCTTCTCCGAGCCGCCAACCCCGGGGCGGAGACGCGAAAGGTCCCGCCCCGCCTCTGAGTGCTGATTGGATAGCACCTTGCTCGCGCGCTCTCCTTCCGTCGCAGATTGGCTGGAAGGTACATCAATCAGCACGCTTTCCCTCTCTGGTTCTATTTTTTTGTTGTTGGAGCTGTATGCTCAGGTTGAAGTTAAAGAGGAAAGTGGTTACTGTAATTCACTTGAGGAAAAAAAAAAAAGTCCGCACGGAGGCAGTCTCATTTTCCAGTAAGATAGTGTGGCAAGGCCGAATAACTATTTTAAACTACCGTTAAAATAAATAGTTACTAGTAATTTCTGTCTTGGTCTAAAGGATTTTTATCCCCGGGCTAATATTACACCCAGAAGAACAGTTTCATGGTTTCAGTTCTTCAAATTTTGACCCACTTAGAATCTTAAAAGCCTCAACGTAGCCTGCTGTTTAAAGGTCAACACGGGAGCGCAGTTTTCCTCACCTTTGAGGGCCTGTCCGCTGAGTGAGAAAAGGTTTAATGGCAATTTTGTTTCTTCCAACTGTAGGATTTAAAGATCCTTTAGCGATGGTTCCAGGAGAGGTAGGGAAGGCACATAGCATTATGTTACTCTTCCATGCTATGACGAGAGTTCTCCTGGGTAAGCAGTGCTTGCTAAACAACAGGTTTATCATCTGGCCCATTTATTAAATCCAGATTCCTAGGCTGAACTTTCTGTGGGTTCAGACAAAACATGGTTGTGTATTTCCACAATGTCAGAATCTATTGAGTAATAATAAATTCACAAGCTACATTGCTTCATTGGCTGCAACTTTACAAGCAGCCTTGATTTCCCTTTGTAGCTGGCAGATGGCAAAGACCTTGTACAGGCTGGCCTCATTCACTAGGTAGCAGGTCATCCACCATACTGGCTATGTCCTCAGCCCAAACACATGTTCTTTTTCCAGTGTTAACTGTGTATCAGATCATTATGCTTCACACAGTATTGTGTCTATGTATATATGTAGGCTACAGACCACCGACAAAGGATTACATAAACCTCTATGTTCAAAGATGTTTGTTTAACTGCATCCAGACAGAGTTGGTACAAATGGGAAAGAGTCGTTGTAGTTACCTAGATATTACTGAACCCAGTTAGAAAGCCATAGCAAACTGAAGTCAGCTGAACGGTGAGCTGCAAAGGAGGGCTATGGTGAGGTACAGGACTGAGTAGGAACACAGGGATGTACAGACAACAGTAATTCAAATGAGCAGTTTCAAGCAATGGGGCCTGTGCTAAGCTAAAGCCCAGAGAACAGGCAGAAATAGTCTTGTCCATCCTTAACTCACTTAACCAGGGGGTCAGATGACCACTGTAGAACAGTGCTGTTTGCTTCCTATTTACATGGGGTGAGGAATGATGTTCAGTAACGTTCAGTAACTCCTGCCTGATTTTTGTGTGCAGTGACCTTCATGCACATAAGGCAAGCACTCACCTGGGCTCTAGCCTCAGCCCTCTATTTAATATACCCATATCCATGTTTCTTATCTACTTTTATTTTAAATATATTTGTAAATATTTACTTTATGTAAATGTTTATATATGCATATATATATATATGCATGTACATGTACCACTTGCTTGCTTGGTGCCTGAGGAAGTTAGAAAAGGGTGTCAAAGCCTATGATCTGGAGTCACAGAGTCTTGTGAATCACCATGTCAAGTGCTGAGAATCACACCTGGGGCCCTGCATGAGCAAGAACTCTTTAACTGCTGAGCCATCTCTCCAACATGTACATTAAACCTTCAGCAACCCTCCCACCTCTGCCGTCTGAATCCCAACTTACTTGGTTAAGTTTGTATTTTTTACGTCTCAAAATTGGGCTGAAGAATACCTGGTCTTTTTTTTTTTTTTTTTTTTTTAATGCATTGGTGTTTTGCCTGTGTATGCCTGCGCAAGGCTGTTGGGAACTGTAGTTATAGACAGTTGCGAGCCACCATGTGGGTCCTGGGAATTGAACCCTAGTCCTCTGGAAGAGCAGTCAGTACTCTTAACCACTGAGCCACATCTCCAGCTTAATAACTGTAGCGCTGTACTAAGTAATTCTTAAAATTGATTTCTCCAATATTATTAACTCTAGTCTTCTACATTTTTACTATATGGTATTTAATTATCATCCACTAACTTTCTTCTAATTTAACCATGTGAATACTATTATTAATATCAATAATACTGTGCCTATGCCATTGAATACTCTTATTTATTCACTTTTTTTTGGAGACTGGATCTCATGTAGCAAAACTGACCTTGAGGGGCTGGAGAGATGGCTCAGAGGTTTAGTGTACTGTCTTTCTGTTCTTTCAGAGGGCAGTTCAATTCCCAGCAGCCACATTGTGGCTCACAACTATCTGCAACACCCTCTTCTGGCTACCATGGTGCACAGATGTGTATACAGGCACCCATACACATAAATACATTTTAAAAGAAAGATGATCTTGAAGTTCTGATTCTCCTCTCTGCCCTTCCCATGCTGGAATTACAGATGTGTGCCACCATGCCTGGTTTTATACAGTGCTAAGAATGGAACCCAGAACTTTGTGCATGCTAAGCAAGCACTCTCCCAACCAAGCTACATCCTCAGTCCTATTTATTTAAGTTTTAAATTAATTTTAGATGTGATGGTTATTTTGTCAACTTGACATAAGCTAGAGTCACCTGGGAAGAGGGAACATTCTCAATTGAAGAACTGTCTCCATCAGATTGGCCAGTGGACATATCTGTGGGGACATTCCCTTGATTAATGATTGATGTGGGAGGGCCCAGCTCACTGTATGGTGCCAGACCTGGACAGGTAGACCTGTGCTGTATAAGAAAGCAAGATTACCCAGGTGGTGGTGGCACACACCTTTAATCCCAGCACTCGGGAGGCAGAGGCAGGTGGATCTCTGAGTTCGAGGCCAGCCTGGGCTACAGAGTGAGTTCCAGCTGGTACTGTTACACTGAGAAACTGTGTCTCAAAAAGAACAAAAGAAAGAAAGAAAGAAGAAAGAAAGAAAAGAGGATCAAGTCATGGGATGAGAACCCCAAGCAGTGCTCCTCTGGGATCTCTACTTCAGTTCCTGCCCCGACATCTCTTGATGGATTGAAAGCTGTTAAGTTGAAATAAACCATTTCCTCCCACAAACTAGGTGTGGCCAGTGTTTATTGACATGAGGTTAACATCCCAAAGTTTTATTGTGGCAACTTTGTCTGACAAACAGTTAAAAAAGCTTTGCAGGGTTGAAGCGATGGCTCAGAGGTTAGGGGCATTTGCTGCTCTTGGAGAGGACCTGGGTTCTGGTCTCAACCTCCATATAGTTGTTCAAGCTGTTCATAACTCAAGTCCCAGGGAATGCAATTCCCTCCTCTGACATCCACAGGCATCAAACACACACAGTAAATATACATACATGTAGAAAAATACTCATACATATAAAATAACGTATGAAATAAATTGAAAAGAGACAGACAGGCCTTGCAATATGTGAAGTGATGTGACATATTTACTTCTTTGCCAAAACATCAGCTTATCGGTGCTCATCAGATTGTTTCCACAGCTTCACAAACCACATGGTTTCTTGTGAAATCCTTTGGAAAACATTCCAAATAAAAGGAGGACCGTCTCTGGAGTCTACTCTCGGCTCTTTGGCACAGTTTGTATCTGAGCTTCCCCTTCCGTAGGGAAGGAAGGGAGGGAGGTCTGAGTGAGTGAAGTCCTGAGTGAATGTGTAGTTTGACATGGCTCCATAGAACATGTTTTCTTTCTTTCTTTTTATTTTTTTATGTTTTATTTTTGGTTTTTCGAGACAGGGTTTCTCTGTGTAACTTTGTGCCTTTCCTGGATCTCCCTCTGGCTGGCCTCAAACTCACAAAGATCCGCCTGCCTCTGCCTCCCGAGTGCTGGGATTAAAGGCGTGCGCCGCCGCCATCTGGCTTTTCTTTTTAAAAAAGATTTAATTTTATTATGTATACAGTGTTCTGTCTGCATGTATGCCTGAAGACCAGAAGAGGGTTCCAGATCCCATTACAGATGGTTGTGAGCCACCATGTGGTTGCTGGGAATTGAACTCAGGACCTCTGGAAGAGCAGCCAGATGTTCTTAACCGCTGAGCCATCTCTCCAGCCCTTCATAGAACAATTTCACAAAGCTGTTACCCATATGGAAATGGCATAACATTCCTGGGGAATCTGAGAACATGTGTTCATGGAAACTGAGCCTGCTCCTGAAGAGATGGCTTAGACACTAGCTAACTCCTCCCCCTGTGCTGGACCTCATACACCCAGATTCCTGGTTGCAAGGGTAGCCTGAGCAGAATCCTGCCTTGTCCTAGCTTCATTGTATGTGTGCATGTCTGTTTGTCCTTTCTTTGTTCCCTAGACGCAGGACCCAAGCCAGGACAGCTTCCTTTTCCACTTCTGACTTTTTGGTGATTACAGTAACAGAAATGCCCTTGGTGTTAGGTACAAATGATTTCACAGAACAGTTATCTTTGCAAACACAAATTATAGGCTGTTTCAGCTCCCTATCCACCAAAAGATGCAGCACATAACACACTTAAAATAGCACACTCATTCTTTGAAACTGATTCAATTTTGAGAAAATGACAAAATTCTCCATGGCTATTCTCCTGAATGACATCCTACAGGACATATTTTAATGGCAGGTAGAAATTTGTTCTTGTACTGTAGGCTGAGAAGAGACAACTCCTCCACTCAGAAACTGAGCACCACAGCCAGGAATGGTGGCACACACCTTTACTCTACTAGAAGAGGCAGAGGCGGTGAATTTTTAAGTTCATGGCTAGTTTGATCTACACCTTGAGTTCCATGCCAACCAGGGCTACCCAGTAAGACTCCGCCTCTTAAGTAAGTACGTAAGTAGGTAAATAAATAAATAAGGAATCCAGCATCATGACAGAAGAGGCTTTTTTTCACAGTGCTGTTCTCAGATTACAAGCTTCCAAGTCTTATCAACAAAAATTTGATTTCAAGGTCATAGAAAAAAAAGCCAGACAAGAAATCGATGGGCTCAATCCTCCAAATATTCAGGTATGATCTTATCTGAATAATATACAATCATATTAAAAATAACATTAAATTTCCTTTTCAATATTGGCAGGAATCTTTTATTTAAGTAGATTTCCATTGGTGCTTAAGCCTATAAGCACAGAACACATTTTATTTATTTATTTATTTTTTTATTTTTTTTTGGTTTTTCGAGACAGGGTTTCTCTGTGTAGCTTTGCGCCTCTCCTGGAACTCACTTGGTAGCCCAGGCTGGCCTCGAACTCACAGAGATCCGCCTGGCTCTGCCTCCCGAGTGCTGGGATTAAAGGTGTGCGCCACCACCGCCCGGCAGAACACATTTTAGACTTTGAATGTTTTTTTAAAAGATTTTTTTTTTTTTTGCGGCGGCTGGGGCAGGGAGGTGGGGGGCTCACAATCTCTGTGAGTTTGAGGCCAGCCAGGGCTACACTGAGAAACCTTGTCTCAAAAAAAAACCAAAATATTTTATTTTTAACTACACGTGTTTATGTGTGTAGGGTGTGGGTGTGGGTGTTAATTTTAGTGTGGGTTCAAGCAGAAAAGGCCAGAGCATTGGATCCTCTTGAGCTGGAGTCACAAGCACTTGTGAGTTGACCAAACATGGATGCTAAGAACTGAACCTGGATCCTCTGCAAAAGTCAAAACAAATGCTGGCAGCTGAGCTGTCTCCCAGCCCCACCGGTTGTTTTTGTTTTGAGCCAGGGTCTCCTGTAGCATAAACTGCACTCAAACTCCAGTGGAGCATGGCCTTGAACTCCCCAGCCTCCTGTCTGTCTTCTGAGGGCTAGGATCACCGGGCTTTGAAGCCTGTTTTATAAATGTGTTGTGAGACCTGTAGGGGTAGGGAACTGCTAAGATTATTGATCTATACTAGAATGTCTAGTCTGGATTTTTTTGTTTTCTTTTTAAAAAATGTTTTGTAGGGGTTGGGGATTTAGCTCAGTGGTAGAGCGCTTGCCTAGCAAGCGCAAGGCCCTGGGTTCGGTCCTCAGCTCTGAAAAAAAGAAAAAAAAAAATAAAAAAAATGTTTTGTATCTGTGTAATGAATGTTTTGCCTGGTGTATGTATGTGCACGTGTGCTTGGTGCCATCAGAGGCCAGAACAGGGTACAGATCCCTGGAACTGGTGTGAAGGAACAGATGGAAGGACACTGTATAGGTGCTGGGAACCCATCCCCAGTCCTCTGCAAGAGCAGCAGGTGCTCTTAACTGCTGAGCTATCTCTCCAGCCTCATTTTTTTTTCTTTAAGACAAGGTCTCATGTAGCCCAGGTTGGCCTCAAATTTAAGATGTACCTAAGCTTGAACCCCTGATCCTTATGTCTCCATCTCCACAGTGTTTGGGTTGTAGGTATGTACCACACCCCAGCTTGCTATCTAATAATCTATCTACCTACCTACCTACCTACCTACCTATCTATAACACTCCTCCTCTGTAAGCAATGCTTCTTGGATTTAGAGACTAGATAAAAGAAACTGAGGGATGGAGACACAGCTCAGTTGTATAGCATTTGCCTAGCAAGCTTAAGGCCCTACCTGAATTACACACACACACACACACACACACACACACACACATACACACACACACTCGATTTTAGCTGGGTGTTTGGGGTAAACATTTGTAACTATAGCACTTGGGAAGCTAAGGCAGAAGGATTGTTGCAAGTTTGAGGTCAGCCTGATCTATATGGCAAATTCCAAGCCAGTCAGGGAAATAAGACTCTGCCTCAAAAAACAAAATAATAACCAAGCAAAAACGCACTCCACTCCCCATCCCTTTCCCAAAAAACAAAGAAAATATTGGATCTTACTTGGAATTAATAGGAAGGGGCCAGAGATGAAAATGCCTCTTGGCAGACTCAACCCCTAGATGAATGTCTCTGTCACAGGCCCACACAGCAGTACTGTATACATGCAAATGATACTATAAGCATAAATCTGATCAAAGGAGACACTATACTATTTCAAATTTAGGACACTTGAGTTACATAAAATTGTTATAAAACACATAGATAAAAGTCAACCAAATTCTTTTGTTTTAACGACAATTAATTTATTGATGGATTGAGGAATACAATTTTAATGGGACAATAAGGCACAACTGTGGATTAAAACAGTTTGCTATACAGCCAAGGGGGGGTAATAATCTTAGAAACTTTAAATATGTAAATCAAGAAGCCTCTGAAGTACTTCTCAAACAGATCAATATCAGACAATTCTTCCCTTTTATACAATTTGTATATTACATCATTTGATCACAAAGTCAGACAGATATTCCATAAAGAACTCCCCAATTCATGTAGACTCCAGCCATCCATCCTGGCCACTCCCCTGCTCCTCACTTTTCCTTTGCAGTGTTTTTGTTTGTTTGGATCCCCCCCCCTGCCCCCCAGCTGAAGACCAAACCCAGGGCCTTGTGCTTGCTAGGCAAGCGCTCTACCACTGAGTTAAATCCCCAACCCCAGTTTGTTTGGATTTTTAATAGCAATTTCTTTCCTAAAGAACTGTTTACACATCTTGGATAGCCTTCCAAAGCAAAGAAGCAAGCAAGCGAGCAAGCAAGCAACATCAGAGAAAGCCAGCCCAGAGCAGATTTACACAGACACAGGGTAGAAGCAGCCTGATTCAATGAGGTCTAAACCAGCTGACATTAGCCCACAAGCTGAGCCGGGTCACTCAAAGACCTCTAACATCACTTCAGTTGGTGTCACCAGGGCCAGGCCCTATGCTCCTAAGGGATCCGCAATGGTCTACACAAGGAGCTAGGAAGGTCATGTGATTAGGAAGCTCATGAGACAATACATGCAATGCTTGGACCAGGATTATAAACTGACTACATGGCTTCCAGCATTAAAATTTGCCAAGTATAAAATTCATTCGGGATTTTGTGCAAAACTTTAAGACACTGAGGACAATCTAGTTCTTTAGGACTGAGATAAGTCAGGCACTTCCATAACACTAGTCTTTCTGTTTGGAAATGTGAAGAATCTTCCAGTGTACAGAACACTGAGGCATAACCCATGCTGCAGAGTGAATGTGGGCAGCTCTCCAGCTCTTTAGCCTCTTCAGAAAACTACAAGAAGGCCCCCTACCATATTGTTAAAACAGCCACTGTATTGGTGACGATGTCCCAAAGAGAAGCAAACTGGCAAGCATACGACTATTTTCTGAATGTCAACACTGTACTCAGAAAAGAAGCCACATAAATACATTGAAAATAAAAAGCCAGAGGTAGAGAGATCTGGGGAAACCACCTAGGAGGCACGGCTCTACAAGCCTCACCATGACCACCTTAAGAACAACTTGTTCATAAGCCCTGTGATGAGAGCAGTGCAGGGGACCGAGAGAGTCCCATGCGTCCAAGAGTTGTACTGGTTGCTGGAAGGCTCCTGGATAGGCAATGTCCCAGAGACACAGCCAGGAGAAGGTAGATACAAACCACCAGACCACTCACTAGCCTGTCACATCAGAGACAGGCTTGACAGCAGAGCCCGAGGTCAAGTAGACACAGGGAATCTCAATGAAAAAGAGGGAGGCTGAAAGACCAAATGGACAGAAGGCTGGGTGGCAGGGAGGTAGGAAGTAAAGGACACAAGGACACAGGAACATGACAGAGGCTCGATGAAGGGAAGGCAGCACGGATGCAGTCTCCATCCGGTGGGAGCTTTGCTGGCTGGTTCTTGACAGGAGTCCCTATCTCATTTCCGCAGACAGGATGGATGCATGGCATTCAGCAGCAAAACAGGGGAAGATGTCACTTACAGATAGAGACCTGGTGGGTGCATACTGAACAGAAGAAGACTGAGGGTACCATTCTGTAACGCCCTGTTTATACACCAAAGGCAAGTCTGTGTGGACAAGAAAGACTTCAGGTTGTCATGCAAGAGCAGTAGTATTCTGGGAAAGGGGGATGATGGGATAGGGTGGGGCTGGAGGACAGAAGGAAGTTCCAGTTCTTAAATACTAGAAAGCAAGAATAATTTGGTCCCTGTCCTTTAGTGAAGAAACCGGATGCTCATTTTCTGTTCTACATCCACCTTCTCCAAAACCTGGAGTTGAAAAACAGAAAAAAAAAAAAACAACAATTTATCGTTAAGATTACCATCATCCTGAATACCCTTCTAAATAATGGGTGTCCTCTTTTTCTTCCTATGCATTTAACTTAAAATCAAGAGGTAAGGGGAAAAGGCTCATAAGGGCACACCCCTCCCGGAGGATCCAGAGAGCTAATGGTTGCTGGGGAGAGACATTTTCTTCAGTAGTGTAGCCCTTCATAAGTTCCCCCATGCTCCTGTAAGTAACCCCAATTAAGCTCTTATCTTCACCCCCCCAAAAGACATGAACATAAATGTTATAATAAACTCACTGTAAATAACTAATATATGCTAATAAAAAGGAATTGAAAGGAAAAAAATCAAAAAGTGGTAGACAGACCTTAACAAATTCTGTAAAGGATATGGCACTATCCCCATCCTGATCAGCCTCCTGGATGGTCCTGTCTGCAATGCTGCCCAGCTGCTCATCTGAGATATTCACTCCAACCATCATTCGTAGTACCTACAAGACCAAAAGCCTTAAAGGACACTTGAGAAAAAGCCACCTCAACTCCCCTTTCCTCAGATTCTTTCAAATTCACCAGCTAACGAAGTGAAATCCTTTGCTTCTTATCTAGGCCATTCTAAAAAAGGAGGTGAGTGGAACTCCAGGAAGTCACTAAGTGTCTTCTCCATATGGACAGGACTCTTCCTGCTTAGACTACAAGCAAGATGTCTGTTAGCACAACAGCCATACTGAGGCTGTGTTACATCATATGTGTTATGAATTCCATACAAGAATAAAGCTGGGATACTCAGGTACTGTGAAACCCAGACAACCTATCCCTGAGTGTCCTGTTGCATCGGGCAAAGCAGTTATTTACCGATGTAGGTCAGTTTGTTGGGCTATTCTGCAATTCAATCCAAAAGCAGTCCTCTATGGGGGGCGGGGGCATTAACAGGCTACAGCCCACATAAATCTCCTTGAAGACAACTTGGGAGGCTGCTGTGGGACAATTACAAGTTGAGTCCAATTTGGGTGAACTTAGTGAAGACCTTTTTAAAGATGGGGGTATCTGGGATAGTGCTCAGTGGTAGAGTGCACACCTAGCAAACACAAGGGCCCAGTACCACACACCCACAAACATGGCACCTTAAACAAGGTAAGAACTTCGCTGTCCTCTTGCCTAATGGCTCACAGGCCTTCCTGTCCCCACTCCTTTACATCCTCTGCAAATAGTAAATGGCATGAGCAGTGAGCTTCTATTTCTTTTTAAGATTTATTTATTTATTATGTATACAGCATGTATGACTGCAGGCCAGAAGAGGGCACCAGATCTCTCACAGGTGGTTGTGAGCCACATGTGGTTGCTGGGAATTGAACTCAGGACCTCTGGAAGAGCAGCCAGTGTTCTTAACCTCTGAGCCATCTCTCCAGCCCCCGAGCTTCTATTTCTTAACAACTATTTTTGTCAGGGGGTTGGTGGCAAAGGAGGACTGTTTTTTACACAGACTTGCTATGTTGCTCAGACTGACTTTAAATTGCCTAGACTCCAACAATCTTCCTTAGCTTGTCAAGTAGCTACTACTAATTATATATACTACCTTACACAGCTATAACTACCTTTATTACATCGCTATAAACCAATTCTTCTGTTTGTTTCAAGACAGGGGCTATCAACCAATTATTAAAAACCAAAAGTTGTACCAGGTGGTGGTGGCACATGCCTTTAATCTCAGCACTCAAGAGGCAGAAGCAGGTGGATCTCTTCGAGTTTCAGGCGAACCTGATCTACAGAGAAAGTTCCAGAACAGCCAAGGCTACACAGAGAAACCCTGTCTCAAACAACAAACAAAAACCCTAGAAGTTGTGGCTCAGTAATTAGAGCACTGGCTGCTCTTCCAGAGGAAGAGGAGATTTCATTCCCAGCCCTAACATGGTGGCTCACAACTGTCTGTAATTCTAGTTCTAGGGGATACAATGCCCTATTCTGGCCTCCCTGGGAACCAGTCATGGACATGGTACACAGACATAAGTGCAGGCAACACATATAAACTAAAATACTTTTTTAAAAAGGAAGTAACATTACCAAGTATATTTGGGCAAAACCATTGCTATCTCTTCCAAATGTGAGTAACCAAGCAGATAAATTGATCCTCCAATGGCAGCCTCCTCAGATCTCAATTCAGTCAGTCCCTGAGGTGTTTTGCTTGGAGAATGGTAAGCACTTAGGCTATGGAAGGGCTTGTGAGGAGCATGCTGCCTAACGTGTCACACGCACAAAAAGAATTACAGTTAGAATATATATGTGTGTGTTTGTGTTGGGAGGTGGACAAGAGTGGTGTGTGATAAACACCTTTATCTGGCCTTTTAATGAGGAGGTGCAGAAGTGGTCTGACCCAGGGCCTGTGAACCAGCTGACAGCTGCTGTGTCTCCAGGCCTCTGTTCCCAGGCCAATACTTCTTCCATTTGTCTACCTTACCACTTACTAATCCAGTTGGAAGTTTATTAGCCAGTGGAAATTTACCGTTATTTAATTTTTCTTATTATTTAGTTTCTATATGTGTGTTCCCTTTTTTGTGTGTGGTCTTCTCAATTGAACCCATGGCCTTCCACGTGGCATATGAGCATTCTGCCACTGAGTTACATCCCCAGCACTCATTTCAGAAGAGGGCACTGGATCCCTAAACTGGAGTAATAGGTGGTTGTGAGCCATCATGTGGGTGCTGGAAACGGAATCTGAGTCTTCTCCAAGAACAGCCAGGACTCTAAACCACTGAGCATCTCTCCAGCCCTGTGTTTGGAATTTTTAAAAATCTGTGTGAAAAAGAAGGGTCTGGATGGCATTTTTCTCCCACTGTCTTTATAAGGTTCTCATATCTGAGTTATGCTAACCTCATGAAATGGGACTTGAAATAGAGCAACCCTCTCTACTTAAGTGTAACTGACACATGATATAGACTATACGTATTCACCAAATGCTTTAGAAAATACAGTGCCTAGAAACTTGGTTCTCTTCTCCTACTTTGGAAAACCTCTCTTCTTGCTAGGCTAAAGTTTGTTGCCTGAATACCTCAACAGTCCAGGAGCACATGTGGAACAAAGCCATTCCTGCCCCACTGTGACTTTCCTATCCCATGTCACACAATTTTTTAGAAATCCTAGTAACAGAAAATAAACCAATTCTCCATTCCAAACTCATCTTTCTGGCAGCCAGATCTGGACCAGAGGATGAAAATATATAACTGAAGAGTGGTTGCCTCCATCTTTTAAGCCCTCAAAGGACATGGGTATAACTTTCAGTAAGACAGTATGCGTCTCACTGAAAAACCCTATTCCCATCTCAAAACAAAGGGCAAAGTCAATATCCGGTATGGATGGGGAGGGGATCACGAGACCTCCACCCATAGCTGAGGAGCTATTGGCAGGTAGCTGCTGGGGGGTGGAGTCTTCTCTTTCTTCCTTCCTTCCTTTCTTTTTTTTTTGAGACAGAGTTCCTCTGTATAACAACCCTGGCTGTCCTGGAACTCGCTTTGTAGACTAGGCTGGAGAATCTTTTTTTTTGTTATTGGGGGTGTGGCCATGCTCCAATGGATGGTCTCCATATGCACATAGTCAGCACTAACTGCACTCAGTACGTTATTTTTTCAAAAAGAACATACATTAGGAAAGAGGTGTATTAGAGAAAATAAGAAAAGTGGAGGAAGAGGGCATATATGATCAAAAATATCATATACATGTATAAAATTCTCAAAAGAATAAATAGTAAATATTATGTGTATTTTTTTAAAGCAAGGGCCAAGGTACACTACCATTTGCCTCCTGTTTCAAGTTTTCTCATTGAAATATAGGAAGACTGAGTTGGTCCTTAATCTGCTCAGAGTAGGCTTCAACTTGTAAGGTTTTTTTTTTTTTGTTTTTGTTTTTGTTTTTTTGGTTTGTTTTTTGAGACAGGGTTTCTCTGGGTAGCCCTGGCTGTCCTGGAACTTGCTCTGTAGACCAGGCTGGTCTTGAACTCAGAGAGATCTGCCTGCCTCTGCCTGTGCTGGGATTAAAGGTATATGCCACCACCTCCTGGCAACTTGTAAGTTTATTAAAGATAAAGATTTAGGCCGGTCACTTGGGGAGTTTGAGGCCAGCCTGGTGTACAGAGCAAGTTCCAGGACAGGCTCCAAATCTACACAGGGAAGCCTTTTCTCGAAAAACCAAAAAATAAAATAAAAATAAATAAATAAATAGATACTTAGTTCTGGTTTACTTTGGATCAGAAAGTACTTTCCCTTTTCGACATATCTTGAAACACAGAACTTGCCCCATGGAAATTACTCGATGTGCTAGCTACCTGGAGTCTTCCAGAGTCAACAAAAGGGACCGTTTCCTACTGTCCTAAACTTAGAAAGAGATCGTGCAGTATGTCAGTCCCAGCTGGGAAACGGGCACATCCGCTGGAGCTGCAACGACTGGGAAGGGTTAACTGGGCAGATGGTGGCCACAGCAGTCCCTTGATTCTGACACCAAGCGAGACTAAAAGCAGAACTTACTTCAGAGTCCTTGGAACTAAAGGATGGCCAACAAGCTGACCTGTCAATAAGTGAGCTCTCTGACCCAGCCGCATTACGTATTCCCCTTTGTCACTGAGCACCGCGGACAGGCAGCTTGTAAGTGGTGGAGACTGCCCATCCGTGAAGACTTCGTGACCCACTCCCAGGTCTTCTTGGCCTTTTATCTGCAACAGGACTCTTTCCAAGGCAGGGATTAAATGAATGTTCCCGAAAAGAAAGAACAAGTGCTGCCCATAAAAATGAAGTCAGGGCCCCCAATACAGACTGTTCTGAAACTGTCCCACATACCTGTAACAGCTCATCGCGGGAGATCTTGTCATCTTTATCCAAATCATAGAGTCTGAAAGCAACTGGTAGGAAAACACGACAAGTCAGTGGGCAATTTGCAGTACTTTGTCCTTTCTCAAGGAGCTGAGCACACAAAGGACAGGAGACAGAAAACTGATACCCAACATAGACCTGTCCGAGTTCCCGTCCTACTCTTCTTCAGTAAAGAACTGGGATTTCTTTCTCTTTTTGCTTTTTGAGACAATTCTCATGTGGCTGAAGCTGGCCTTAAGCCTGAAAATCAGCTACAGCTGGCCTTGAGCTCCTGCTCTTTCCATTCCACCTCCTAAGTGCTGGGATTACAGACATCACAGTGCCCGGCAAGGACTGGAGTTTTCAATAAAATCAACAAGACTCCCATGTCTATATATCCCCACCCCACTGCCTAGAGCTGGGATTATGGGCGTGGATGGTATACCTGACTTGTCATTCAAATGGGGCACCCAAACTCCAGTCCTCAAGACGGTGCAGCAAGTGCCCTGAGGCCCCACATCATCTCTCAGTCCCTGCCCTGCCTGTCTTACGTTTCTCTCTTTAGAAAGGCTATACACAAACTTTGCTTATGTCAATATAAGAGAGAGAATTCAGAAGAGTAAAACCTAGTCAGTTTTTTGCCATGTTGTTTAAGACCTACTGTGTGAGCCGGGCAGTGGTGGCGTATGCCTTTAATCCCAGCACTCAGGAGGCAGAGGCAGGCGGTTCTCTGTGAGTTCAAGGCCAGCCTGGTCTACAAAGTGAGTTCCAGGAAAGGCACAAAACTACACAAAGAAACCGTCTCGAAAAATAAAAAAATAAATAAAAAAAAATAAAACCTACTGTGTGAACAGTATTTTGAGAACACTAGGTGATTTTCTAAGAATAAGAGATGAATTTCCTGAAGTTACTGTTACATAACTGAATTCAGGTTGGTTTTAAACTACTTCAAGTAAGCCACTGTGATTTCTGGTTACTTATTATGTCTTTGGACCTAGGGTCTTGCTCTAGAGCCTACACTGGCCTGAAATTACGTGGCCCAGGCTGGCCTCAAATTCACAGCAATTTCCTGCGTCAGCCTATGGGCCTGACCTACCATGCCTGGACTGCCAAGTTAGGCAGAGTAATGCACACCTATAACCCCAGAACTTGAGAGGTAGAGACAAGAGGATCAGGAATATATAGCCAACCTCAGTTACACAGGGTGTTTTAGGCCAATCTAGGCTACATGAGACCTTGTCTCAAAAGAGAAAATAAAATAAATAAAAGAGAGCTGAACCCAGGTCCTCTAGAAGAATAGCAAGTACTCTGAACTGCTGAGCCACCTCTGTAGTTTTTTTGTTTTTTGAGGTAGGGTCTCGTGTTGCCTAGACTAGCCTTGAACTTTGAACTAACAGAGATCTTTTGCCTCTGCCTCCCAAATGTGGGATTAAAGTCATACTTGATCGTGCCCAGCTCTTAATTTCTTGACTAGGCAAATGGAATGAGTATTCTCCTACAATCCCAGTCGAATTTTTTTTTTTTTTTTTTTTTTTTTTGGAGATAGGGTCTTATGTAACCCAGGCTGGCCTTGAACTTACTGTTCTTCCAGAGAACTAAACACACACTAGGAGGCTCACAACCACTGGTTTCCTCCAGTTCCAGGGGCCCCAACACGTTCTAGTACATACATGCATGTGTAAGGACACACACAGATAAATAAAAATGATTTTTTTTTAAAGAGTAGGGGTTGGGGCGATGAGTCAGAGCAAGAATAGCCTGAAGAGCAAGCTTTCAGTTCAGTGAGAGAGCCTGTCTCAAGGTAAGAAGGCAGAGAGGAGCGGAGGAAGAGCCCCAGCATCCTGCTCTGGCTTCCTCACTTACATGCAAGCGTGACATGTCCACGCCATGAAAGAGGAGGAGGACCAGTGTGTGTGTGGGGAGCAGCAGCAGCAGCAGCAGCAGCAGCAGCAAACTCAGAGAAATAATAGTTTCATCCTTTCGAACCAAGATGAAGGGGAAAGAGTTCCCAAGTGGCCCAAACCTTACCACCACCCACATTTCTAATATTATTCCCATCCTGCCTTAGTATGGGACATTTGATAAAATCAGGACTACTGGTGCATTAGTATTAACCCAAGTCCACAGTGTACGTTCAACTTTCCTGAGTCTTGACAAATGCATACCCGGTATTACGCCATACAGAATAGTTTTATTCCCCTCCAGTTCCCATCTTTACCTCTCCGCCCTCGAAACAATCCCATCTACAGCTTCTGAAAGAGAACTCTGCAGACTGCACTCCCCAGGTCCTCTCTTAACCCAAACAATCTCCATCAGTTTGCATCGTCCTCTCCGTTTTCTTCTGTTCCCGCCCTAAAACAATGCATTGAGCTGTGGCAATAAAATACAGTATCCAGAAAGAGCATAGCTGTCACCCCACTGTATGCTAACAAGAACAATTTTGGGAACTGCAGTTCATTTTGTAACCCAGAGATACACTACAACTTGAAAGATACTGAAGCCTATCAGTCATGATAATAAATATGTTTGTTTTGTTTGACACAGTCTCACTTTGTAGCTCTGGCTGTCCTGGAATATACTAGGTAAACTAGGCTGACCTCACAGAGACTAGCTTGCTTCTGCCTCCTGAATGCTAGACTATAGGCCTGTGCCATCACGCCCAGTCAACACAAACTCTGACCCTTTTTGTTGTTGTTGTTGTCGTTTTTGAGACAGGGTCTCTTACATAGCCCTGGCAGACCAGGAACTCATCATGTAGACCAGACTGGCCTCGAATTCAGAGATCTTCCTGCTGTTACCAAAGGCAAGTTCCACCATTCCCTGTAGGTCTCTGGCCCCCTTTTTAATGATTTTTGTGTTTTTTTCAGACAAAGTCTATATATGTTGCTTATCTGGCTTTGAATTTGTGATCCTCCAAGTATTCGGAATAATAGGTACACACAACTGTAACTGACTGATTTTTTTTTCTGTGTATGTAGTAAAAAAATATAACAAAATTTGCAATCTTAGCTATTTTAAGAGTATAGTTTATTAAGTATACTCATATTGTTGTAAACCAATGGCAAGGAGATCTTTTTAAAATTTATTTTTATTTATCTATTCATTTATTTATTTGTTTTTCAAGACAATGTTTCTTTTTGTAGCCCTGGCTGTCCTGGAACTAACTCTGTAGAGCAGACTGGCCTCAAACTTACAGAGATCCTCCTGCCTCTGCCTCCCGAGTGCTGGGATTAAAGACATGCACCACTACTGCCCGGCCAAGATAATTTTTTAATAATTTATTTATTTTTACTTTATGTGCACTGGTGTTTTGCCTGCGTGTATGTCTGTGTGAAGGTGTCAGATCCCCTGGGACTGGAATTACAGACAGTTGTGAGCTGTCATGTGGGTGCCGGGAATTGAACCTGGGGACTTTGGAAGAGCAGCCTGTGCTCTTAACCGCTGAGTCGTCTCTCCAGCCCCTAGAAATATTTTTGTTTCTTAATAAAATGAAAAAAAGTTTATTTATTTAATAGGTATGTGGTTTGTTTTGTTTTGTTTTCCCTGCACCACGTGCATGTCTGGTACCCAAAGAGGCCAGAAAAGGCTCTTGGATTTCTCTGGGAATGGAGTTACAGATGGTTGTGAGCTGCCCTGTAGGTGCTGGGAATGGAACCTGGGTCCTCTGGAGGAACAGCTAGTACTTTTGTTTGTTTGTTTCTTTTTCTAGACAGGGTTTCTCTGTGTAGCCCTGGCTGTCCTCGGACTCACAGATATCCACCTGCCTCTGCCTTCTGAGTGCTGGGATCAAAGATGTATGCCACCACTGCCCTTCATAGCTAGTGCTTTTAACCTGTGAATCATGTCTCCAGTTTCTGGTAAGCATTTTTTTGTTTGTTTGTTTGTTTTGTTCAGTTTTTTAAAGAGATTCTCTATAGGGTATGGTTGTGCATGCCTTTAATCCTAACAATTCAGAGGCAGAGGT
The DNA here is from genome assembly GCF_949786415.1 of Peromyscus eremicus. NCBI lineage: Eukaryota > Metazoa > Chordata > Mammalia > Rodentia > Cricetidae > Peromyscus > Peromyscus eremicus. The sequence continues at coordinate 93,307,716 of NC_081419.1, read as the reverse complement.
AGGTCTCTGTTGAGTTTGGAGGCCAGCCTAATTTGGAATTACAGGCCAGCCAAGGCTACATAGTGAGACCTTGCCCTATAAAAAAGAGAGGGAGGGAGGGAGGAGAGAGGGAGAGAGGAAAGAGGGAAGGATGGATGGATAGAAGGAGGGAAGGAGGCAGTGAGGGAAGACAGGGAGAGGGAGAGATATCAACGTTGATATACAGGCAAAGCTGCTTCAGGAGAAGCTACAATTCTCTGAGGTTCTTGTAGAATATCCTTTCTAGACCCTGGGTCCACAGACAAAGGAATACGTGATTGTGGAAAGAAAAAATGGATCTTCTCAAAATGTCTACTGGACAGGTACCTGTGACTCTGAATGCAACACAAATGGATGATGTTTCACATGGCACATATTGCTGGGTTCTCAGTTGACCATCTGTGCTCCGCATCAATTTAAGGTTTAAGATTTGTTCTTTGACCAAATACCACATCCTGTTATTTAATGTATAGTAAAAATAAGATACAACTTCCATCAGCAGACCCACACTCAAGAAAACAACTACTACCAAGCTGGGTGTGGTGGTGCACGCATTTAATCCCAGGGCTCGGGAGGCAGAACCAGACAGATTTCTTGTGAGTTTCCTGTCTACAGGACAGCCCGATCTATACAGAACGTTCAAGGATAGCCAGAGCTACATAGTGAGATCCTATCACGGAGAAAAAAGAAAAGAGAACAACTACTGGTGGCCGATGGTGGCGCACACCTTTAATCCCAGCACTAGGGAGGCAGAGGCAGGTGGATCTCTGAGTTCAAGGCTAGCTTGGTCTGCAGAGTAAGTTCCAGGAGAGCCAGAGCTATTCAGAGAAACTCTATCTGGGAAAAAAAAGAAAGAAAAAGTACACAACTACTGGCCCAAGGTCACGAAGAATGAGTGCTTAAGCAGCTTAAAGCAAAGGAAAATGGTAAACCATGTGTACTTTTCTAGGATTCTATGCTATAATTGATTTTCCAATTATTCATTAACTCCTGGTCTCAAGTCAGGCAAATAAATTCTTACTATATAGTATCAAGATCAGGTAGGCATACACTAGAAATCTGCTAAAACACTAATCAAAGCTGGCTGTGGTGGCACTCCTCCGAGGGGAGGAGGACTGTCCCAAGTTTGAGACTTGCCTGGATTACACACTGAGTTCCAGCCTGGACCACAACGTAAGACTGTCTAGAAAACAATTAAAAATAACATAATAAACAAAAACACTAACAACCCACAGACAGAAGGCTTTGCATGAAGCAATCAGTACTTGGTCTTGAAGGAAGAAAATGTGGCTCACTAGTGCAGTCTATAATAAACATGAGGATAATGCACAGAATTCTGTTGTCTGTATTCGGCTTTGTTTCTATTGAAATTTTCTGCCACTGGTCAAGCTCAACAGTAATTTAGTACTTTTGTTAAAAATCTCTGGCCTAAATAACAAAATTCACTTCAGTTATTCTCAAACTGGCCATAAATGCCAACAAAAGGGAACTCATACTCCTCCCAAGAAGATGAGCAGACAAAGGCCAACAGCCACAAACTAAAACTTCATGGGGTATTTGTCAAATATATGAAATGTAGCATTATGTAATCTAACTTATTTGTATCTGTTCTAATATTTAAAAACCTTCTAGGATCTTTAAATCATCATGGGCTCCATTTAATCTGTGGCTGCACAAACTCCTGGGCACCACCATGCATTCTTTCAAGGCAGAGTTGGGCTCAATCAGTTTCATACAATTTCAATATCAACTTGTGTTGAAAGGAAAGTAGAAATTCAACTTCAACTTCCTGGAAAAGTGTTGTAAAGGACTGGGCAACAGTCCATGAGCCAACAAGGGCAGAAGGAAATCTAGTAAGTATCTAAAGAAAGGAGGCAAGAGGCAACAGGCACAGGAAATGAAACATTGCCTCTGTGTTACTGGAACTTCAGTCAAACGCAGAATCCACCAATTCCTGAACAGATGGAGATTAGCATTATCTCACAGGCAGGGCCTGGGCCTTGCTCCCATGCTCCCCGTTGTCACTCTAGTACCTTCTACAGTGCCTGGCCATCGAGAGATACTCCATTATAAGAGCAGGTAACACTTAGCGTATATACAAGGTACTGTGGGAAGCACTTGACATATATTAATTCTCACAACAGGAAGAATCTCTTAGTGGGGACTACAGATGTGGCTCAGTAGTAAGAATGCTTGTCTGGTACACTTTATGCCTTGGGCTTTACCCCAAGCCCCTCAAAAATAAGGTGTGGTGGTATATGCCAGTAATCTCAGTACATGGGAGGTGGAGACAATGGAATTAGGAATTCAAGCCAGCCTTGGCTTGCCTAGGAAACATGTGACCCTGTCTCTAGCAGCAGCCAAAATCTCTGAATGAGCTATGGAAATGAGGTATAAAAGCCCTTAATATCTCATTTCACACAAGAGAAAACTGCAGCCCAAAGACCTCAGGTAACCTGTCCAAAGTCTCATAGGTTAAAAAAAGGTAAATCGGGAATTCCAACTCAGCTTGGCTCCATGGACTGCTTTTATAAATGTTGAAAGAGTAAATGAGCACACAAATGATGGGGGAGAGGAGGAAATATGCTAAGCCACACAACGGATGCTCCTTACAGTGCAGTTTGTTGCTTCGGCTGTTGAGTGGTTCAGGTCCATTCACATCTTTGCTCTTTTCGTTATCCTCAATGGGTCGGAAATGAGCCAAAGTTCTCATGAATCCTCGGAAGTTTACCTGGTCCTCTCTGATTAGGAAATAGAACAGAACACTATGTCAATCGGGGCGGGATCTTCTGTTTGTATGATTTGTCTTTTCACAGTGTTTAGGACTTCCCACTAAACTATATTGATTCATGGTGACTGTTTATGATGGACACAAGAAATGGCCAACACCTCGGGCCTGAGTAGCCTGAAAGTCCATATAACAAGCTTTCTTTCCATGTGCATGCATTGCACCTCAGGGCTTACACAGTGTCTTCATCCTAGAAGCCTCACCCCAATCCTGCAAAGTGGTATATTGTTCTTATTTATTAAATGATTAACTAGGCTGAAACAAGGAAAGTACTTAGCTATAGTCAGAGTTATCAACTCAATTTACTTATCTCTTCCAAAAATTAGATGTAGAGTAGGGCCAGCACCACACAGGATAAAACTCTCTCTGCTTTGAATTCTGGAACAGCCACCATGTTAATACAATAAAGTATGCCTAAAGATATTCTAAAAAATCTTGCTTGTTTGTTTACTTGTTCTGAGACAGAGTCTGACACTGTAGCCAGCCTGGCTTTGAATTCCCAGCAGTCCTGTTTCCCGCTTCCCACCAGTAGGTTAACAGGTATAAGCCTATCACCATGCCCAGTAACTTCGCTATGCTTTTCTCCCTCTCTTCCTCCTACAGTGCTGGGAATCAAACACAGGGCTTCAGCTACACTAGGCAAGCACTTTACCACTAGCTATAGACCCAGCCCTATGGTTTTCTTAAAGTTTTTTTTATGCGTATGGGTGTTTTGCCCGCATGTATGTCTGTGCACCACTTGCATGCCTGGTGCCTGTGAAGGTCAGAAGAGAGCAACCCATTCCCTGAATAGGAGTGAGCTTCCATGTGTGGGCTGGGAATTGAACCTGGGTCCTTCTGAAGAGCAACCAGGGTTTTTAACTTATTATCCATCATTCCGGCCCCCAGCCCTATACTTTGTTTCGTTGAAACAGGATCTCACCATGTAATCATGGTTGGCCTGAAATTTACTGTGAATACCAAGATGGCCTTAATTTTTGAAAATACTCCTGCCTCTGTCTCCCAAGTGCTGAAATTACAGGCATACCCATCACTGCCTGGCTCCCTTTTAATCTTAAAAAAGAAAAAAAATCTGCAGTAAAGATAAACATCTCAGTAAGGCATGGCAACAGAACCTGTAATCCCAGCCCCAGGAGGCAGAGACAAGAGGACTGCTTTGAGTTTAATCCAGTTTAGGCCATAAGAGTACTAGGCTAGCCAGGCGGTGGTGGCACACATCTTTAATCCCAGCACTCGGGAGGCAGAGCCAGGCAGATCTCTGTGAGTTCAAGGCCAGCCTGGTTTACAGTGCAAGATCCAGAACAGGCACCAAAACAACACAGAGAAACCCTGTCTCAGAACTCCACACCCCCCAAGATTTATTTACTTATTTATTATATATACAGTGTTCTGCCTGCATATATTCCTGCATGCCAGAACAGGGCATCAGATCCCACTATAGATGATTGTGAGCCACCATGTGGTTTATGGGAATTGAACTCAGGACCTCTGGAAGAGCTGCCAGTGCTCTTAACCTCTGAGCCATCTCTCCAGCCCAGCAGTACCTTTTCTCAAAACAACAACAACAAAACCAATCTAACAAAATAACAACAACTAAAAGGGCTAGGGATACAGCTTAGTTGGTAAAGTATTTGCCTAACATGCATGAAACCCTGTGCTAAAACCCCTAGTACCATATAAAATTGAGTGTAGTGGTTCATGCCTATAATCCCAGCACTCATGAGAGGCAGGAAGATGAGAACAGGAAGTTCAAGGTCATTCTTGGCTACATAAGACCCTGTTTCAAAAAAAGGAGGATGGCAGCACTTGGGAGGCAGTTAGGCAGATCTATTCAAGTTCAAGGCCAGTCAGAGTTACATAGTGAGGAAAAAAAGTAGTTTTAGAAGATGTAGCTCAGTCAATAGAATGCTTGTCTAGCATGCACAAAGCCTTGAGTTTGAACTTTAGCACATGGTCATAGTGCCTGTACCCCTCTAATCCCCTCCACTCAGTGAGTAGAGAGAAGGATCTGAAATTCAGGGTAGCTGATGCTGAGAAGCCTCAGCAGGTAAAGGCATTTGCTGCTAAGTCTGATGACTGAGTTGAGTCCCCAGAACCCACAGTAGAAAGAGAGAACTGACTCCTGGAAGTTGTCCTTTCACCTCCATGCATGTATGCCTACAACACACACACACACACACACACACACACACACACACACACACACACACACGGGGGGGGGGGGGAGAGGAATGTAATAAATAAAATAGCAACAACAAAAAGGAAATAATTCTAAATTGAATAAATGATTTTTTTTTAACAGTTACAGGGTCACCCATGTGACTTGTTTAGTTAAGACAATCCTATCGGTCTCAGGTGACCTGCTTCCCAGAGCTACCTAAAAAATCCTGCCAGGCATAGTGGCATATACCTTTAATCCTAGCACGTGGAGACAGACAGATCTCTATAAATTCAAAGCTAGCCTGGTCTACATAGTTCCAGGCCAGCCAAATCTGCACAGTGTGAGAACCTGTATCAAAAAACAAAAACAAAACAAAACAAAATCCCAGTCTTATCTGGGTGATCCCAGCATTTAGGAGGCAGCAGTAGAAGGATTCTAAATTTGAGTTCATTTTGTACTGCAAAAGGGACCATGTTTCAAAAATAAAATAGAGTTTAAAAAAAGCCTTCAGTCTCTTCATGTAGATGTGACCGATAGTGTTTCTAAGTGTCAGGTAGACACAGTCAGAGACCTACTAACGGGAGAGATCAAGGGAAGGCTAGCTCAAAAGGGTAAGCTTTGCTTCCCTCATAAAGCTACACTCCTCATGGAGTAGGATAGTATCTGTACCAAAATGTAAGTTCTGCGTAACCAAGCAATATGGAGTACCTGGGGTGTGTGTGTGTGTGTGTGTGTGTGTGTTATTACACAATGTCTATATAACAGAGAACCAAACATCCATGTTCTACTATCAAATTTCAATCTGAAGAAAAGAAAACCCTCCCTCTTTAGGACAGAGGATACAAGGCTGGGGGCCAAGCAGCACGTCTGATAAGAACAGGAGGCACCGGCACAGGCTGCCTATGCCCAGCCGCAGAAGACCGGAGAAGATGGAGGGTAGTAAACAGAGTGGAGGAAAGACCGCTTTGCCTTTCCAAACAGACTTCCAGAGCAATTCCAGGGGCCAGGCTCTTGCCAAGCCTGACAATCTGAGTGCATTCCCCAGAATCCAACTGGTGCAAATGAGAACTGAGTCCTGAAAGTTGCCCTTTAATTTACATACACAGAAAATAAATACATGTTGAAGAAGAAGAAGAAAAGAAGAAGAAGAAGAAGAAGAAGAAGAAGAAGAAGAGGAGGAGGAGGAGGAGGAGGAGGAGAAGAAGAAGAAGGAGAATCGTCGACTCCTCCTCCTCCTCCTCCTCCTCCTCCTCCTCCTCCTCCTCCTCCTCCTCTAGGATGTTTCTCCAAGTAATTGACAGTGACTGAGGAGCTCCGAAAAAGAAATTCACGAAATGACTCTATAGTGAGTGGACTTTCTACTGTGAACGGTCTGTGTGTAAGGCACATCTGTGGATGGGGTGCAGCGCTCTGCAGGCTCTCAAAGCACTCCTGACCACAGTGGTTCAGGAGGCAGGAATGGAGGAAGGGAAGGAGAACAGAAGAGTGCTTGGGTTCAACAGGACTCTGAATGGAGTGTGTCTTGGTCTGACTGATTAGTGCCACCCTTCCTGATCTAACTGGTCTTGAGTTTTGTTATTCAATTAAAACAAAAACAAAACCTTTTATGTGTATGGGTGTTTTGCTGGCATTGTTGACTGGACCATGTGTATACTGACTAGTTTTTATATCAACTTGACATAGGCTAGAGCTGGGAAGAAAGAACCCAGACTGGCCTGTAGGCATGCCTTCCGGGTATTTTTAAAGTTAGTGATTGATGTGGGAGGGCCCAGCACAGTGTGGGTGGTGCTAGCCCTGGGCCCACGGTCCTGGATAGTATAAGAAAACAGGCTGAAGCCTTGGTGGTGGCTCACGCCTTTGGAGGCAGAGGCAGGCAGATCTCTAGTTCCAGGACAGCAGGGATACACAGAAAAACCCTGTCCTTGGGGGGGGGGGGGGGGAGGACAGGCTGAGTAAGCCATGAGAGAAAGCTAGTAAGCAGCACTCGTCCATGGTTCTACTTCAGTCCCTGCCTTCAGGTTCCAACCGTGAGTTCCTCTCCTGACCTTCGAGGATGAGATGGACTGTGATTTTGAACTGTAAGCTGGAACAGACCCTCTCCTCCCTCAGTTGCTTTTGGTCACAGTGCTTTATCACAGATAAACAGTAACTAAGACAGCCACCATCACCTCAACAGCAAATTCCTTTGTTCTCAATTCAGAATCATAACATTTCCTATCTGGGCATTTTATCTGATAGTGCTAGCAGTTCATCATCATCATCATCATCACTGTCGTCGTCATCGTCATCTTTTGTTTCTGAGACAAGGTCTTGCTCTGCAGCCCAGGCTAGCTTCAAAACTGGAAGCCATCTATTGTATCAGCCTCCCAAATGCTCATGTTATAGGCATGCACCATCATCCTGCTCTGTAAGTGATCAATATTAAATTTTAGAAGGGATAACTTCTAAGCAAACATATACGAAGCATTCAGAGGTAAATGAATGCAATTTACCCGCAAACAGTTAAAAAATAGGATTATGTGAACACACACACATTTATGTAATATATAATGTGAACAAAGAATATGTGTACATGTATTATATGTCTGTGTATATGTAATCTCATATATATGAGAGGGAGAGGACCAAGGAGGGGGGGGGGTTATGAGTATATGGGTAGGAGGCTAGGGAAATGGCTCAGTGGTAAAGCATTTGACCAGCATACATCAATACATATGCTTGTTACTCTCAGCCCCACCAAAAAAAAAAAAAAAAGCAAAGCAGGTATATGGAAGGGCATACCTTTACTACCAGAACTCAGGAGGCAGAGGTGTGCAGAACTCTGTGAGTATGAAGCCAGCCTGGTCTATGTAATGAGTTCCAGGTCACCTAGGACTATACAGTGAGAGCTCCCATCTCAAAAACAAAGGGGAAAAAACTGAAATAGCTTGGAGGGGAGGAGTTATCAAGGGAGAAGCAAATGACCACAAATGCAGACTGCACTGTCCAACACTTTAACAGCCAGTAATGTGTTATGTGCTGAAATTATGAACTAGACTTCCACAATTCCCGTTCCAGCAGATCTAACACTCTCTGACGGCACTATACAGGTGGTGTACACACAGACACAAAAGGAAGTAGAAGAAAAAAAAATCAAGGTGGGTAGAACACGAGATAATCTAGATATGAAAATTAGGGACATCCAATTTAACTCTGGACAACCACGATCTGAGATGACAACTATCTTTATTCTATTCTACATTGTTATTATTACTACTATAATTATTCTACATTAGCAATTAATGTAGGCTAGAAAAAAAGGAAGGAGCCAAGACCAAGGGCTGTCCAACAACAACAGCCATCCCAACTCACCCCTCTGAAAAGAAGGCATTGATGATCCGGTCCCCCAGGGGGTTGATGGCAAGTTCTGGAATCCTCTGGAAATCTTCCCGGCTGCCAAGAGAAACACCTTAAGCTAGAGACCACTGGCCTTTGGCATGAACTCCTTTAAATCCAATAGAATACAACCCGGTAAGAATATTGCCTCCTGAAATTACTTCTGTGGCAAATTATACAAGTCACTAGAATATCTGCCAAATGTGTTTTGTACCAACTCAGGTGTGAATGAAGCAAGATTTAATCTTGCTACATTCCAGTAAGTTCAGCAAACAGGTCATGTCAATAAACCAAACAATGAGCAAATAGTAAGCTGTTCCTTAGTAAATGATTTCTTAGACATTACCATTTTGTAGTTATTAGGTTTGGTGCTGTGAACAGCAAATAGACACAATCATCTACCACAGAACTTGAATGTAGGAGCAGGCAGTTGGGGGAGCCTGAAGATGCTTGCTTGGGAAGAGCTAAAACACCTAAGAAATTCAAGAATGAATGAATGAATCAATCTCTCTCTCTCTCTCTCTCTCTCTCTCTCTCTCTCTCTCTCTCTCTCTCTCTTCTCTCTCTCTCTCTTTTTAAAACAGGGTTTCTCTGTGTAACAGCTCTGGCTGTCCTGGAACTCACTGTGTAGACTCGGCTGGCCTTAAACTCACAGGGATCCACCTGGGAGCAAAGGTGTGCATCACCACTGCCCAGCAAAATGCAAGAAATTCTTGAGATGTTTCCATTCAAGAAAAGAACTACAGGACACAGTGGCTCACACCTATGGTCCCAGAACTTGGAGGCCAGCCTGAGCTATAAGTGAGTTCTAAAACAGTTTTGAACTAGAGTGAGACCCTCACATAGTTTCCCAAGAAACTAACCACCACTACCACCACCACCCCTCCCTGCTACCCCCCCAAAAAAAAGAGAGAGAGAGAAAAAAAAAAAGCAAAGGGAAAGAATCCTTTCATGGACGAGAACTGGAGAAGATTTAACCTTGAACATGGTAAGAGCAGTCAGCTTCACATAACATGGAGGCTGTGATACCATTCATTATACAAAATCCTGTGCTGCTCCAACTTGATACAGTATCACTCTCTTTTTTTCATGCCATGCTTTATCTGTGCCCTTGTAGAGCTGAGGAAATTGAATTAGAGAGACAAAGTAACTTGCCCTTGCCACAACTAAAGGGCAGAAATGGTTTAAATCTAAGACTTTAAGTCAAAATATGTTTTTTGTTGTTAAATTTCCCATATTGGTTTTTGTTTTTGTTTGGTTGGTTTTTTGTTTTGTTTTGTTTTTTTGAGACAGAGTTTCTCCGTGTAGCTTTGGTGCCTGTCCTGGATCTCACTCTGTAGACCAGGCTGGCCTCAAACTCATAGAGATCCGCCTGGCTCTGCCTCCCAAGTGCTGGGATTAAAGGCGTGTGCCACTGCTGCCTGGCCCCATATCTTTTTTAAATTATTATTATTATGGCATGGTAGCTGAGGATGGCCCTGAACTTAACTCTGTAGTGCAGGTCAGCCTGAACACATGATTTTCCTGCCTCAGCCTCTGAGTACTAGGATAACAGGCATGTGCTACCACATTCAGCCCACATTAAACTTTTTGAACACTACTGTCTCGGTATTTCTCTAAAACTTCTTTGCTATTCTACGTGAAGAATACAAAATTGTCCATGATTTACTCTTCCAAAGTATCAGTGTCACGGCGGACAGGGAAGAAGAGCCAGGGTTTCTGTCAGTGGTAGAGCACATGCTCAGCAAATGAAGGCCCCAGGTTCGATCCCGTGGTAGAAGTGGAAGATCCAAGTGGTAGAAGACTGTTAGAGATCAAAAGAGACTGAAGAAATTAAGACTAGAGCTGGGGATGCAGCCCAGTTGAGTGTTTGTGTATCATGAAAGAAATCATGGGTTCAATCCCAGTACCACATAAATCAGGCAAATGGCACATGCCTGAAGCTTCAACAAAAGGAAGGAGGAGGTAGGAGGATCACAAGTTCTAAGTCATCCTTGGTTATGTAATACCTCAAGGGCAGCCAGGGATACATGCAACCTGTCTCAAAAAAACAAAACAAAAGAACAGCAGGGGCTGGTTAGATGGCTCCGTCGGTAAAGTGCCTGCCTTACAAGCATAAGAACCTGGGTTCAGATCACCAGCACTCATGTAAAAAAGCCAGATGTGGCAGCGCACATCTGTAATCCCCACACTGGAGAGATGCAGACAGGCAGATCCCTGGAACTCATTGGCCAATCAGTTTAGCAGAATTGATGAATTCTAGATTCAGCAAGACCTTGTCTCAAAAATTAAGATTGGCTGGGCCAGGTAGCTCATGTCTTAATCCCACCACTAAGGATGATGAGGCAGAGGTAGGCAGATCTTGGAGTTTGAGGCCAGCCTGGTCTACATAGTGAGTTCCAGGCCAGCCAAGGCTAAGTAGTGAGAACTCTGTAAAAAAAAAAAAAAAAAAAAAAAAAAAAATTAAAAAATAAAAAGAAAGAGGGTGAAGAAGACACCCACCCAATGTGGATCTATGACCTATGAATTCTACATCTACATATACACAAGTGTATGCACATTCATACATAAATTCGTGCATACACACGGGCACATCCATACATGAGGTGGGGGAGAGCAGTAACAATGAAATATATAAGAGATGATTCATCAGATAGAGCATTTGCCATTAAGACTAGGTTTAGGGCCGGAGAGATGGCTCAGAGATTAAGAGCACTGACTGTTCTTCCAGAGGTCCTGAGTTCAATTCCCAGCACCCACATGGTGGCTCATAACCATATGTAACGAGATCTGGTGCCCTCTTCTGGCCTGCAGGCATACATGCTGTATATATAATAAATAAATCTTAAAAAGACTAGGTTTAATCTCTAGTACCAACACGGTGGCAGGGAGAGCCAACTCTTTCTAGGTTCATTTGTTTTTACTTTATAAGTGTTTTACCTATGTATATGTATGTATACCACTTGCATGCCTGGAACTTGTGGAGGTCAGAAGAGGGCATTAGGTCCCCTGGAACTGGAGTTACAAATGGTTATGACCCACCCATTAGGTGGTGGGAATTGAACCCAGGTCCTCTGCAAGAGCAACAACTGCTCTAAATTGCTGGGTTATCTCTCCAATCCTCACAGAGTCAACTTTTTCAAGTTGTCTTCTGACCTCTGAAGGGAGCAGGCAAAAGTACCTTGGCTTAAGTACTGCCATTCTGACTTCAGACTCCCTTTACCCATAGGGTGAAATAAAGTTCAGGTTCCCAAGTACTAGAGGAGCTGAGAACTTCCAATGGCTGAATAACCTCCTCCCTAAACCATAGGAATAGTTGTTATGCATCTTTACTTCTCTAGAAACATTATGGTTGTTCCTAACAAAAGAAGGAACAAATGAATCTGATTGGTTGGACTGAAAGGCTTGCATTGTTTGTGGGTTGGCAATCATGGACCACTCAAGGTAGCCCCTAATCTCTAAATCCTGATTGGTGAACACTTCAACTGTAACTCAGCAACATGTTTGTGATTTTTGTGCTTATAAACCCCACTTCTTTCCCTGCTCAGGACTGTCAGGAAAAACAAGGCTTCTGAGTCCTTGTCCGGTAACCCTGATTAGTGACCCACTTATGAGGTGATTTAATAAAATCATTGGAACCCATAAGTATTGTCTTTCTCCATTCTTGTGGCACATAATGGGATAGGTGTAACAGCTGGAGGGCCCACCAAGATGCCTCACTGAGGAACAGGATCGTGGATTACATAGTTTGTCCTACAATACAAAAGTCTATCTGCCCAACAAAATGTAGTTCCTCTTGTCTAACAAGAGGGTAAAAAATAATCCTTGGGACTGGAGAGATGGCTCAGCAGTTAAGAGCATTTGTTGGTCTTCCAGAAAACCTGGGTTCAATTCCCAGCACCCATGTGGCAGCTCATGCCTGTCTGTAACACCAGTTTCAGGGGATCTGACACCTTCACATAGACATACATGCAGGCAAAACACCATTGAACATAAAATAAAAATAAAGTATATATTTAAAAATCCACACTTTTACATGAAAACAAAGGCTTATTTTTGAATTCTATGATCACATATTTTATTTCAATAACCTAAAAACCTTAATTTTAGCTGAAAGCACATATCTATAAATAACAGACCTAGCATCAAGTAGTGGGTATACAATCTAGCCAGAATCAGTTCAGACTCTATAATGAGACCTAAGCATGGACTTCTAATGTCATATGGACCTAATCCTGCCTCTCAATACCAGCTTTTTTTTTTTTTTTTTTTTTTTTAAAGCCTGGGCCTTATTATGTAATAGCTACCTAGTGAACCCAGGCTGCCTCAACTCCCCAAGCTGGAATTACAGATGTTCCAACACCAAGCCTGACTTTTCTCTTTTCTTTTTTTTTGGTTTTTAAAGACAAGGTTTCTCTGTGTAGCTTTGCGCCTTTCCTGGAACTCGCTTTGGAGACCAGGCTGGCCTCGAACTCACAGAGATCCGCCTGCCTCTGCCTCCCGAGTGCTAGGATTAAAGGCGTGTGCCACCACTGCCCAGCTACCATCTCTTGTCTTAATACATAGGTGGCCACAGAGGTGTGGAGGGTATTGGATCCTCTGCAGCTGTAGATACAGGCAGTTGTAAGAAGACTGATGTGGGTGTCAGAACAGAACTCAGGTCCTCTGCAAAATCAGTATGTGCTCTTAACCACTGAGCCATCTCTCCAGCCCTAGTGCAGGGTGATTCTTGGTCACGGTGCTACTGAAGGATAGCTGGCTACGTCTCAGCAGCATTTCCCAATCATGACCATCAAAAATGCCTCTAGACAACTTGTCCCTGGGTGGTAAATCAGCCTTCAGATGAGAACCATCAATCTAACCAAAACACTGAACACCTAGTCTAGCATTAACGTAATGTGTTGTTCCCTAAGTTATGGGTTGGGTCATGAGAGACAGTAGAGTAAGTAACCTAGGCCATGTATGGGTCAGTTTTATAAAAACCAATGTGTCTGCAAGGGCCATGGGAAAATGCCTGTGAAGAGAGAAGGCATTAAAAAAAAAACAAACAAAAAACATAATTCAGCTGGGCAGTGGTGGCGCATGTGCTTGAGAGGCAGAGGCAGGTGGATCACTGTGAGTTCGAGGCCAGCCTGGTCTATAAAGTGAGATCCAGGACAGCCAGGGCTACACAGAGAAACCTTGTCCGGAAAAACCAAAACAAACAAAAACTTTCTAGGACTGGAAGAGCAGCCTCTAAACTAGAGAGAGTTGGAATAAAGCGGCAGAAGCCTAGCCTTGAGTTAGTACCACTGTTCTGCTTATTTAACTCCTTGGTGGACCAACAATCTGTAGACACTGGCCAAAATGATCCTTACCCTCAAAATGCAAGACACTTAGTGTGCCTACCCTTGGAATAAAGCCAGCTGCCAGGGAGTTCTTGGTTTCTGGGAGGGAAAGAGTGCTCACCTGAGAGTCCCATTCTCTCCTTTGTCCAGGCTGGTGAACCGGCTGTACAGGCGCGTGATCTGACTGTGGGAAACTAAAGAGCACAAAATTAGTCCCAGTTAAAGCAGTAGACATGTATTCACACTACACCCACAGCCCATCACATGCTCCAGTGGGAGAGATGGGAGCCAGGCAACTTTTTCCAGAATGTCAAAACAGCAAATTAAAACAACAAAAAACTAAAGAGTAGGAGGAGCTGGAAAAGAAACTAAATCAAAAGCAATGAAAGCTGGCTCTGAAAATGAAGTGTAGGTGGCCAGGTGGTAGTGGCAAAGGCTTTTAATCCCAGCACTTGGAAGCAGAAGCAGGTGGATCTCTGTGAGTTCAAGAACAGCCTGGTCTACAAAGTAGTTCCAGGACAGCCAGGGCTACACAGACAAACCCGGTCTCAAACAACAACAACAACAACAAAACCAAAACAAACAAACCCAACCAAAAGTATAGGCATATCATTTCCAGCACACACACACTCAAGAGCACACACTCATGCCATAAAAAACACAAATAAAAATCTTTTTCTAAAAAAAAGAAAACAATTGCTGAGTGGCGATGTACACCTTTAATCCCAGCACTCAGGAGGCAGAGGCAGGCTGATCTCTGTGAGTTCAAGGCCAGCCTGGTCTACAGAGTGAGTTCCAGGACAGTCAGGGCTGTTACACAGAGAAACCCTGTCTCGAAAAACCAAAAAAAAAAAAATGTTGGGGGCAAAAACTATAGGTCAGTTATGGAGTACCTGCTTAGTAGTATGATCCCTAGCAAAACACACACACACACACACACACACACAAAATCCAACTCAAACCTGTTAGCTAGTTTGGCTCTTCCGACTGGAATTTCTAAATAGATAATGCTGAACTAAATATTAGGGGCACATCAAACAATTCTGTTTTTAAAGTCTAGTTTCTTTTTTTTTTTTTCTTTTCGAGACAGGGTTTCTCTGTGTAGCTTTGCGCCTTTCCTGGAACTCGCTTTGGAGACCAGGCTGGCCTCGAACTCACAAAGATCCGCCTGCCTCTGCCTCCCGAGTGCTGGGATTAAAGGCGTGCGCCGCCGCCGCCGCCGCCGCCGCCGCCGCCGCCGCCGCCACCACCGCCCGGCCGTGGTTTTTTTTTTTTTTTTTTTTTCTAAAGTCTAGTTTCCTTCTGCACCAAGCATCCCCAACATCACTTCTTTTTCAGGACTTTATCAGGTGACAGACCACCACAACCTGGGATCAGCTTGTTTGCTGGGACAAAGTGGCCATGCTCTGACCAGATGATATCTACAAGAGAAGCTAATAGCCCCTCATTTTGGATTACCTCCGTGACCTCCAGCACAAGCTGACGGCTAAAAGCATTTTACAACTGCAGGTGTATAACACAACAGCGAAAGTGCAAAAGGCATTTCTGGGAAACAGTTTAGTCTTCTGGCAGGTTGGAGGCAAGAGGATAAAACAGTGACCACGGGAGAAAAGACTACCGCCCCAGTAGGCAACAATTTCCGACTTCGTCTCAGCTGCACCTATTAGGCATTAAGGGTTAAGTGTGGTTCAGGTGGTTGTCCTTCTGAAGTCAAGCAACAGCACTGGACTTGCTGTATTAGGAACAATGAAGTAAAGTAAACAGGCAGGAGGTGAAACAGGAAGTGAGTGATCGGGCCGAGACAAGAGGACACACCAGGGAGGGCAGCTGTGACCTCTTTGGCTCTAGCTTCATCTTTGAAGTGGAGCTCTAAGAACTCAAGTGTGCAGAGAGAGAGCAGAGAAGGAGCCATAACTGCTCCCATCAGGCAGAACAAGTAGGGTACGGCAGCTAAAGGCCTCCAGTGAGGACTCTGTTGCAAAGGGTACACACTCTGACAGCCAGGTAGACAGACTCTAATTCGTCATAGTACCACAGGGGGTAGGTGAATGGGATTGTGAGGAGTGCCTGAGAGGAAATGCCTGGCGTTTGGAAAGCACACTAAGTTAACTGTTAGCAACACCTCAGCATCCCTTCAGCAGAGCCTCAAGGGGTAGATTACACTGCTATGCTAACTTCTCTCTACTTTCTTGACCATGCCAGTCAGAGCTGCTTTCTTTAGGAATCTGATCAATTTATCCAGGCCTGGCATCTGGCCTCAAAGGCTACTCTTGTAATAAATTCCTCAGTTGAGCAAAACTAATGAGTCAATTAAAGAATAACTACATTTCCCAAAAAGTTTGGAAAAAGAAACCTGTGTTTACCATCTCAGCATTCTTTTCCATTTCTTTAATATACAGTCTAATATCATTTGTGTACTTAGATCCAATAGCTTAATTTTCTTTTTATTTTTATTTTATGTACATTAGTGTTCTGCCTGTATGTATGTCTGTGTGAGGGTGTCAGATCCCTTGGAAAAGGAGTTACAGACAGTTGTGAGCTGTCATGTGGGTGCTGAGAATTGAACTCAGGACCTCTGAAAGAGCAGCCGGTGCTCTTAACTGCTGAGCTATCTCTCCAGCCCCCTAATAGCTTAATTTTCAATTAGTAGTTGATAATCTTTCATATTGGTGCTGAGTATTTTAGAATTATGTTTTTTTTTTTTTTTATTATGTTTCTAGGTCTGTGCAAGTGAGTGCTGATGCTCTCAGAAGCTAGAGGAATTGGATACCCTGGAACCAGAGCTACAGATCGTCGTGAGCCATCCAACAATGGGTTCTAGGAACCAAACTCGGGCCTTCTGTTTGTTTGTTTTTGTTTTTCAAGACAGGGTTTCTCTGTGTAGCTTTGCGCCTTTCCTGGAACTCACTTGGTAGCTCAGGCTGGCCTCGAACTCACAGAGATCCGCCTGGCTCTGCCTCCCGAGTGCTGGGATTAAAGGTGTGCGCCACCACTGCCCAGCATATTCGGGCCTTCTGGAAGATCAGGGTGCATTCAACCACTGAGCCATCTTTTCTATCCTGGTTTTGCGTATTTTCACACTATTCTCTCTGTGTGTAGTATGTACAGTATGTGTAGTGTGTGCGAGAGTACATGTACCCGTGCACACATAGGTAAAAGCCAGAGCAGGACTTCAGGTGTCTTCCTCTATCACCCTCCAACCAGCTGCCTTAAAACTGAGTCTCTCTCTTAAATGGAAGCCCACTAATTGGCTAGACTAGCTGCTTTACCAGGGAGCTTTAGGTATCTGACTATCTCCATGTCCCAGTGCTGAAGTTACAGGCATGCCTGCCTCTCTATGAGGCTGGGGACTTGAACTGAGGTCCTGCTTACAGAGCAAGCACTCTTACCCACTGGGCTCTGCTCTGGCCCCTACAGGAGTTTTAAGTATACATAATGTTTAGTTCATTAGGTCAGTTTTTAGTGTTCAGAGTCTCACATTTCAGATTATTGGTTAAGAGGAAGAATGATCAAATTATATTTCTTTTTGTATTAACTTTAACATATCAGTTTAGAGTATTTTATATTTATATATTATTTTAACATTATATGCATGATAAAATGTAAATGG
Source organism: Peromyscus eremicus (assembly GCF_949786415.1). Taxonomy (NCBI): domain Eukaryota; kingdom Metazoa; phylum Chordata; class Mammalia; order Rodentia; family Cricetidae; genus Peromyscus; species Peromyscus eremicus. The sequence goes on along the minus strand of NC_081419.1, from coordinate 93,290,437 downwards.
AACAAAACAATATACAATGTAATTTTCCTAACACCCAAGTTCCCAATCTCCCATGCCAAAACCATGAAATTAATAGTTTACTGTGACCCTTACTAGGAATTTCTTATGTATGTATTTGTGTGTGTATGGAGAGATTTATACAATTTTTAAATTAAAGCATATGTCACAATTTAATCCAACTCCTAAAACTAATAAATGAATTATTAGATCATTATTATAGAAGAATATAAAAGCCCTCTTGTAGTATTTATGTTTTTTAAAACTCCTTTGGTAAGGACTTGTGTTATTACACTCCATATTTTATAAAGAAAATCAGTTTATAGCTTTTGGAAGTCATAATTTGCCGATATATAAAAAAATAAGTATGCGCCGGGCGGTGGGGGCGCAAGCCTTTAATCCCAGCACTTGGGAGGCAGAGCCAGGCGGATCTCTGTTCAAGGCCAGCCTGGTCTACAGAGTGAGTTCCAGGAAAGGTGCAAAGCTACACAGAGAAACTCTGTCTCGGAAAAAAATAAATAAAATTAAATTTAAAAAAAATAATAAGTATGCACAAAAGTAGCTTTAAAAAAAGTAAGAAAATGCTACTTTCAGGGCAAACTTGCCCATATGGGAATCAAAGGCAAAACGTTCAAAAATGGCAACTATTAACATTCTCAGTATGCTCATATCTGAACCTATCACCTATATTTTGGATGTAATGTTATAATGATAAAATTAAACACAGCTTTGTAAATATTAAGGTGCTAACTCGGGAGGCAAAGGCAGGTGGATCTCTGTGGATCTCTTGAGATCAAAGCCATCCTTTCTACAGAGGGAGTTCCTGGACAGCCAGGGATACACAGAGAAATCCTGTCTCGAACAACAACAAAAACAAACAAACAAACAAAAACGGGCGCTAAGTCCACTGGGACAAAGAACATAAAACAACCTTCAGTGTGTACCAAAGTGTAGAGCTGATCGTGAACTCATTCTATCGCACAGGCTATCCTTAAACTTGCAACCCTGCCTCAGTTTCCAGAGTGTTAGTATTACACACGTGGACACCACACTGGCTTCATCTACCTTTAAAAGAGCTACACAATCCACGTGCATAAAAGTACTAGAACTGCCAGGAATAAGGGGCAGGACATGTTTCCAGTAAAACTAAACTCACTCAAGTGGCTAAACTCACCAGACAGGCATCTAAACCCTGTAACACTCCTGGAAACGCAAAGGAGATCTTAGGAGTCAACAACTTCCCTTAGAATAGACTGTGACTATGACTACGTCCTGAATGAAGGTAGCTGTGGTCTACCCTGCTGATGCAGGGTAATTATTTTATATGACGAATGAAAAGATCCCGTTAACCCTGAGTTCAGAGCTTCCTATCATTTCTGCCTCGTGTTCAGGGAAGGAAGGTATTTCACGGACTTGAAAGCACCAACGTGGACTGGCGGGGGAAGCATGAGAACTTAAAGATAGGTGACATTATTTTGCTATCATTTAGATCCTATCTTAATGAAGAGGACAACCTGGGTTAGAGCGTACAACCGCAGGCAAGAGCACCTCTGGGGAAAAACTGTAGAGCTGAGCCTGCACCTCTAGCCTTTCCTTTGAATGTTTCATACCCCGACGTTTCTCTAATATGAGGACTTTAAGATCGAACCTATTCTCTTAAGAATTAAAGGAGACTACTGGGTGGTAAGGGAGCACGCTTTTAATCCCAGCACTCTGAGAGGCAGAGGCTGGCAAATCTGAGTTTGAGGCCAGCCTGGTCTACAGAGCAAGTTCCAGGACAGCCAGGGCTACACAGAGAAACCCCATCTAGAAAAACGACAAAAAAGAGACCAAAAAGGTATTTTCTAAAACAAGCAGAGGATGGACATCAGTAGAAATACTTCAGAGCATGCTCACGGAATGGCTTCCAACCCCAGCCCAAGAAGAGAATAAAGTGAACCAACCAACCAAACAAAATGTATCTTCTCAGAACAGGGCAAACTTTACTATTACTGACCAGTAGGTGACAGAAAATCACTCTCAACTTTCTTAGGAACCGTGACAGTACTGAGGTTATCAACTGTTTCCCTCTTTCTACACAACACAGGAGAGTGAGGGTAAAGTAATGTACTGTGAGTTCCAGGTCAACCAGGGTTACAGTAAGACCCTGTCTCAAAGCAAAAACAAAATCAGGGCTCGAGGTGGAGCTCAATGGTACATCTCTTTCTACCAAGTACTCATACAAGCCAGACTCTAGGTTCAATCCCTTACACCAAAATAAATAAATAAACAGATTAATGAACAGGAAATAGACATAGAAAGCAAATATGGCAAAACTATAACAACATATGTAGTAAATAAGAACAAGTATTGGTGGTCATTTACTTCAACTTCTCTGTATGTTTGAAAGTTTACAGTACAAAATCTGAACTCTTAAGTTTTTTTGTTTGTTTGAGACAGTAAGATTTATTTCTTTTTATTTTTTTTATTTTATTTTGCCAGAATGTATGTATGTGTAGCCTGTGTGTGCTTAGTGCCAACAGAGGCTAAAAAAGGGAGTTACAGAGAATAGTGAGCTGACATGTGGGTGCAGAGAACCGACTTGGGTCCTCTGTAATAATGGCAAGCAATCTTAACTGCTGAACCACCTCTCCAGCTCCTTCCTTTTATTTTTAAAAATTATAGTTATGTGTGTGTGTGCACATATGTGTCCACATGGATTTGTGCCACAGCCCACACATGAAGGTCAGAGGACAACTTGCCAGAGTTTCCACCATGTGGGTCCTGGGAATCACACTCAGGACATCAGGTTTGGTGTCAAGCACCTTTACCAGAGAAGCCATCTGGCCAGCAAAAGGACAGTATCTTGATATACAGTTTAATCTTGCTATACAGTCTTGTCTGGTCATGAACTCATAACCCTCTGATCTTAGCCTCCCTAGTGCTGGGGTTACAGGCATAAAATAAGCTACCACATCTGGTATGAATTCTAATCTTTCGAATCTGATACATTCAGGCCTTTTCCTACATACAACCTAAGATACCTGCTCTGGCTCTTCCATAATAGTGTTTATTGCATGTAACATGTGTATTACTGTTTTGAGCGTAATGTTTTTCTGCTTAAACTCAGAAGACAGCTTCTATCTCTACAGCTGCTTCTAGGGGCAGTGAATTTCTATGTAAACTTCCAAATAGTCTATGTTCTGAACCCCCTTCCTCATTCATAAGGTTCTACTCCTTCAGAGTTCTGTTCCCTATCTTGACACACAGTTCTCCTTATCCCTTTCTAGACAGAAATTGGAACTCTGGGAGAAAACTAAAGGGTACAGAACCTTACAAATTATTCCAAACCTGCTGAAGATATCATCTGTGCATTTCCAGTTCAATAGGAGACCAGACAGGAGGGTCCTCTGCACCCACAGAATCAATGTGGTGTGACGGGGGAGGCAGGAGGGCCCAGAAGGAGGCAGGAGGGCCCAGAAGGAGGCAGGAGGGCCCAGAAGGAGGCAGGAGGGCCCAGGAGGAGGCAGGAGGGCCCAGGAGGAGGCAGGAGGGCCCAGAAGGAGGCAGGAGGGCCCAGGAGGAGGCAGGAGGGCCCAGGAGGAGGCAGGAGGGCCCAGAAGGAGGCAGGAGGACCCAGAAGCTCAATTTTAAGAAACTGTCCTCAAGCAGTTACCTTTGTCAGGGTTGTACTCTGCTGGAACTGGAGACCCACACCTTTCATAGCATCACTACACCTTTCCAAACAAACAAAACCCACTGGTCTGTACAACTAACTTCTAACCCTGTACAACATCCTGCCCATACACACACGACACACAGAGGGCAGAAACTAAAAATAAACCAATCTGTATTCACCACTATTTAGCTGGCATAAACCTTTGCTCAAAGTTAAGATTTCTCGCAATCTACAGCCAAGCTATTCCTATGGTTAAGTGAACTAAAGGTCATTACAGAAATTTCTAAGACACTGTGACCTCCCTCCAATTACATCTTTCATTCAAATGTGCTGACTTATAAAAATGTAGAAATGTGAAAGAAAGTGATAGAACAAAGGCTAAATATAGTAGGTGTTTTATAACAACAAAGTGTTTCTTTTCTTTTTGAGACAGAGTCTCACTGTGTAGCCCTGATTGGCCTGGAACTTGAGAGATCCACTTGCCTCTGCCTCCACATCTGGCTCCCTCGCCCCGCTTTGGTTTTTTCAAGCAGGGTTTCTCTGTGTAACCCTAGCTGTCCTGGAACTGACTCTGTAGACCAGGCTGGCCTTGAACTCAGAGATCCACCTGCCTCTGCCTCCGAGTACTGGGATTAAAAGTATTTTGTGGAGTTGACCCACCTGTAATTCCAGTACTTGGGAGGCTAAAGCAATAGGATCTCAAATTTGAGGTCAGTCTGGGCTACAAAAGAACCTGTCAAAGGAAAAAAAAAAAAAAAAAAAAAGAAAAGGAAACAAACCTCTGCTAAGGGTACTAAGGAGATAAACTCACAGCTCAGTCTTTAGGGTAAAGGACTGACCCTGTAGCCAACAGGACTAACAGTTGCTGGGACACTGAGACACCCTAGGTTAACTTAGCCAAAATTAATTCATTATGTGTCAAGATCCAACTCCTGTACTCCACAAGGCCATCTCACGACTCTTTCCTAAATTCTGAAGGTGGGGGCTGCAGGATTTCAGCTTCCTTATGTCCTGATGCTAATCATAACTCTCTGGCTTATCTCCCCAGCCAGGCTGTGGGTGTCTTTTGTCACCATCTGCTCTGAATATCTAGCATAATATTAGATAGACACTGCAAAATTTCAGTACTTGTTTCGTTGGGCTTTCCCAATCAACACATACACTGGTTTTAGTGGCAATCTTTCTCATACTTGAATCACTCTTGGGTAACCAGGATAATAGTTCGTCCATGATTACTTAGGTTTGTCCATGAGTCACAAGGTAAAAGAACTCAGACCTACAGCCAGGACTAATGAAAAGAAACTGGAATGATATTACTGTTCCATTCACTCTGAAGCAAAAACAGCTTTTTCCCCAGTTGGGCATAATGGCTTATACTTAGAATCCTAGCACACGGGAAGCTTAGGCAGGGGGACGAACATGAGTTTGAAACTAGCCTGGGCTATGTAAAGAAACTTTTTGTTTTTGTTTTGTTTTTTGGGCTTTTTTGTTTTGTTTTGTTTTTGGAGACAGGGTTTCTCTGTGTAGCTTTGGCTGTCCTGGAACTTGCTCTGTAGACCAGGCTGGCCTCCAACTCACAGAGATCCACCAGCCCCTCCCAAGTGCTGGGATTAAAGGCCACCATCACCTGGCTGTTTTGTTTTGTTTTGTTTTTAAAGACAGGGTTTCCCTGTGTAGTCCTAGCTATTCTGGAGCGTGTTACGTAGACCAGGCTGGCCTCGAACTCAGAGATCCACCTGCTTCTGCCAGGACTAAAAATGTGCATCACCAGGACTGGTTTATATAGTAAATTCTAAGCAAGTCTGGGCTACACAACAAGACCTTGTGTCAAAAGAACAAAATAAGAGCTTGTCCCTACTCACTACACTTCCTCATAATGTGACTCTGTGCTTGAAACAGATGCTTTAATTTGGTTGTCACCTTAGATGTAAAGAAGTCATTATGTTTGTAAGTGTGGTCAGAGGTCATGGCCACAAAATGTAGTAAAATGCTTGCTGAATCCAGTTGAATCCATTTCTACTCATGGAATCAGAATAAGTCATGAAATGTCCATAAAGTTGAGTAGCCAAACAAAAGCTATAAAAAGCTAAGTAATTTCTGTCATCCGCTCAAAATTGTGAAAAGGATCACCTTGGTTAAGGAGGTAGGTCAGCATGGTTAAAGATCTTGGCAGATCTTGGCAAAGCTTGGCAGCCATATGTGTAAGGTACTAGGTGGAGGAAGCAAACCAATGCGGGTAGGAGGTGGGGCTAGATAACATCTCTCCCAACTTGAATACTCTAGAAAGTTGAACTTGTCAGACAGCCAGGGCAACTTTTAATTTATCCAAGGACTCCATTCCTGGAGGATTCTGTAATTCGCCCAGTAATCTCTCAGTACTATTTGCCATTGTGTTACTTGGTGCTCACATTATCGTCAAACACAGGTACCATGAAGATACAGCTTACAAAACTCAACAAAGTCACAAGGATCACTAAGAAAGCATGGGAGCAACACAATTGTGTCATACATTATCAAGGGCTTTTCAAAGGTTTGGTGGTGTTCTCAGTGAGTCTGAATTCCTTAATCCCTGTTGCTCCTTCGTTCAGATTAATAAAGAAGAACCCAGAGTATATATTTTAAAAAAAAATCTGTTCCTGGTACAAACTCATAGATTTTGGAATACGTCCAGTTTCGATATCAACTGCATAAGATACAGCAACATAGCAGAAATTAATATGTATGAAAACAGGACAAGTGGCCTCATTGTATCTTTAAAAACCTGGTCACTATACCCGTGCTTTTTCTCCAACAGTTCAGAGTTAAAAGTCTCAGGTTTTCGGACTCCTGATTGCTTAGAGGTCTCCAGTCCCTGGTCACAAACAAGCCTTACTATACGATCTTCTTTCCTGAGTTTATTCTTCCTTGCCTGTGATTTTAGCAGTTCTAGGTCCTTGCCGAGAAACCTCATTGGTATGTATTACGTCTTCTCCAGGAACCATTCAGGTTTCCTGGATTTGCTTCTGCTTTACCTGCTGTTCAGGATGCCTCGGTAAGAGGCACGATAAAGAGAGAAAATTCGCGGACTTTCGTGGGCAAGAGTGGAGTGGTGGTGTCTGTGCTCCGTGGCTGGACCGAGATTCCGGGCGTCGGAGGCAAGACAGCACTAGAGGAGCCACCTCCCGGCTCCGAGAAGCTACAGATGAACGCACAGGTACCCTAGCCTTCGGCGACCCCAAACACCAGAGGCTGCACGGGACCCTCCCAACAAAGTCACCGCACCCAGATCAAGACCGCAGCGACAACCGCCCTCAGGACTGAGGCCAGCCGGAGGCGCCCGGCCGCCTTCCCACCCCCCAACCCGAACTCACAGCCAGTCTCCTTCTTGATCTCCTCGAGCTCTTCGTCCCGCAGTAACGTGGAGGCCCGAGACCCCATCACCGTGGCGGGAGCTCCTTCGGGAGCGGCAGCGCCAGAAGCTACGGCGGCAAGAGGGGAGGAGGGAGGGAAGGGCCAGGGGTCAAGAAGGGAGAGGGCACTGTTTCTCTTGCGGCCCGGGGAGGGAAACCAGGGGTGGCGCGCGGGGGAGGGCGGCCCGACACCAGCCAATCGGGAGCGAGGCCGCGCCCTGCGCAGGCGCCAACGTCAGAGCTTGGCGCTCGAGCCCGGAATGAATCAGCCCGGCGGCTGCGGGAGTCCAAAGGGAGGCAGACCCCGCCCCCGGAACCCCCGCTGCCGCCGGCCTTAAAACGGCGATGCCAGGGTGGCGCTAGCGACCGCAATTAAAAGGGCAGTGCCGCCGCCGGGCCGCCGTTTTCCGACAAACCAGAGGCAGACTCTCAGCGTAACCCACAGGTTTCTCTGAGGACTCTTCACGCCAGGAATCCCACCCTCCTCCAGGTGACAGGAATTGAGGAGAAACAAAACCGACAGGACGAGTGGGGAAAAGCCTAGGGTGGATCCCCCGCCTGGGCCTGGCGCAGTCTTTCCTGCTCTCGCTCAGTCGCTGGTCCTTTTTCCTCTCCCACTGCCACTGCCCGTCCCCTGGCCACAGAGTAGGTTGGTGGTGTTGGGGTGGGGGCCGCACGCCGATTGGCTGCGTCTTTCCGGCGCTCCCCCACCTCCGGCCGCAGGAGGGCGCTGGCAGCCGCCTCGCGGCCGCACGCCGATTGGCTGCGTCTTTCCTGCTCTCTCTGCCCTGGCCGCTGGAGGGCGCTGGCGGCCGCACGCCGATTGGCTGCGTCTTTCCTGCTCTCTCTGCCCTGGCCGCTGGAGGGCGCTGGCGGCCGCACGCCGATTGGCTGCGTCTTTCCGGCGCTCCGCCGTAAGGGGGTGCTGGGAACCGGCTCGGGGCCGCAAGCTGATGGGCTGCTCCGGAAAGCTGCAGCTCGTTCGCCCCGTGGGCGTAGTAGGCTCTGCGGTTTCGGCGGCTGGCGTTGCGAGCTTTCATCCGGTTTGTGTCAAGGCTGTGCCAAGATAACTCCCAGATTTCTTCTTTAACGGTAGTTCCTCGTCAATTGGAGGAACTCACCATCTGACTGACATTAAGGTCCGGATTTCCCAAATTTTTTTGCCCGGGGGTGAGTGGGGGTGAGTGGTAGAGGACCCTGAAGGTGAGAAGGTGAGGGAGAGTGACTACCTCGAGCAGGGACTGCCATTTACACTTTGAAATTTATCTTGTTTTAAAAGTGAGGGTTTTTTAAACCGTGAGCCAGCACTTGGTAGGTGAAAGCAGGAAAGTTGCGAGTTGAGCAAAGCCTAAGAAATACTGGGAAATCCTGTTCAAGGAGTTTTGTTTGTTTGTTTTTTGCCACTCATTGATACCATGCTTGTAATCCCAGGAGGTGGAGGCTGGAGGATTAGGAGTTCATGCTGCAGGTATCGAGTTTGAGGCCAGCCTGGGCCCATAAAACCCTTCCTAGACGCGGGGAAATACTTTTCCTTTTTCCAGAGGAGCCCTGGCTGGTCTCGGTCTCTTAAATGGCTGGAATTACACACTTGAGCCTCTATGCGGATCCTGCATTTTATCCGCCCCCCCCTCCCTCCCTCTCTCTCTCTCTCTCTCTCTCTCTCTCTCTCTCCCCTTTCTTCCCCTCCCCCCTCCCTTCCCCTCCTGTTTTTGTTTTTCGAGACAGGGTTGTGTATCCCTGGCTGTTCTGGAACTCAATATGTAGACCAGGCTGGCCTCGAACTCAGATATTTGCCTACCTCTGCCTCCCCGAATGCTGGGATTAAGCGTGCGCCACCACTGCCCAGTTTGCATTTTATTTTTATGGCATTTGTTTTTGTTTGTTTGCTAAAGAAAAGGTTAAAAGCCACATCTTAGTATACACCCTCTCAAGTGAAGCAGTGGTCTTCCCATGGCATCACCTGTCTTGCCCCTTGACCCCTTTGTTTAGAACCAGCTTGAAAAGTGGAAGAAGTTCTCATCAACTTAGTACCGAAATATCTTAGCACCTTTCTCAAATTGCCTCAGGCTCCTAGCTTCAAAGTTACTTAGGCCATTGCAGCTCAGCCTTAGTCCCCAAGGATCCTCTGCCCACTGAAGTTCTAGTCTGACTCAGGTGTTTCCTAATTGACCCCTTGTTTTACCCCATCTGAGATCAGCCTTCCTATGCTGACAGTAATGTTTTGAATATGGCAGTCTAAGAAGCCCATTAATGTGGCGTGGAATCTTGATGTCAGACACATGCATAATCCCTTTCTTGGTTGGCCTAGAAGCTCATCTCTTCATCCTGACATTTTTTTCCTCCTAATTTTTAATATAAATTTTGATAACTGTATCCAGTTAAACCCTTTGTGTGAGGTCTGGTGGCTAATGTCTATAATCACAGCACTGAGGAAGCAGAGGCAGAAGTATCTTTGCAAATTCAAGGTCACCATGGTCTAGATAGGGCATTCCGGTCCAGCTGGGGCTACTCAGGAAGATGTGTGATATTTTGTTTATCTTCTGACAAATAAGGCTTGCCTGGAGATCAGAGAAGCCGAGCAGCCAGCCACCTCTTACCTCTCTGAATCCTCAGCTCCAATAGGGGCGAGATCCTGTCTCCACGAAACCTCAGACTGAATGGGCAGGAGATCCTGTCTCTACCCACCTTATATTCCTGTCTGATTCCTGCTTCCTCCTACCAAGTACTGGGATCAAAGGTGTGTGCCACCACTGCCTGGTCTCTATGATTAACTAGTGGCTAGCTCCGCCCTCTGATCTCCAGCAAGCTTCATTTGTCAGAACACAAACCAAATATACAACAGGAAGATCCTGTCTAAAAACAAAAAGCAGTAACTAAAATTTCTTAGCTATGTGGGATTTTTTTCTGATTTATTTTAACCTTTAAAAGTGGTATTTGTGTGCTGGGCAGTGGTGGTGCACACCTCTAATCCCAGCACTTTGGAAGCAGAGGAAGGCAGATCTGAGTTTGAGGCCAGCCTGATTTTAACAGAGTAAGTTCCAGAACAGCCAAGGGTACACAGAGAAACCTGTCTTGGTGGGAGCGGGGGCGGGGGGGGGACCTTTAAAAAAAAAAGAAAGCGGTACTTGTGTGTGAGAGGGGTGTGTGTGTTCTCACCAGGGGCTGGAAGAGGGCATCCAGGGGTGTGTGTGTTCTCACCAGGGGCTGGAAGAGGGCATCCTATGCCCTGGAGCTGGAGTTAGAGGGGTTGTGAGCCACCAAATGTGGATGCTGGGAAACACCAAGCATCCTGTGGCCTGTGGAAAACAGAAAGCACTCATAACTGCTGAGCAGTCTCTCCTGCCCCGTTTGACCTGTCATGAATTTTCTTCCTTCCTAAGCATGTCATAACTTTTCAGTTTTGAACATCCTAGCCTTATTATGTGTGTGTTGTCTATGTCACAGGGCTGCAGAGATGGCTTAGCACGAGGGCTTGCTGCTCAAACATGAAAGCTGAATCCAGATCCAAGTGCCCACTTAGAAAGCTGGCACGGCCACACCCAGACCTGAAACCCTGTGCTGTGGAGGATCAAGACAAGAAGACGCCAGCGTCAGTGAGAAAGCCTATCTCGGGCCTAACAGAGAGAGTGCTGGAGGCTCTTTTCTCTTCTGTAGATTAGGTGCTGCTTGTTGAAAGTATCGGGATGTTTGAGAACCCTTCCTTAAAGGATTAAAATATAGCTGGACATGGTGGCACACACCTTTAATCCCAGCACTTGGGAGGCAGAGGCAACTGGATCTCTTATGAATTTGAGGTCAGCCTGGTCTACAAAGAGAGTTCCAGGACAGCTAAGGCTACACAGAGAAACCCTGTCTCAAAAAACCACACTCAAAAAAGAGTACTGGGCTGGAGGCTGCTCTCCTAGAGAACTGGCATTCAGGTCCCAGTGCCCTTTTGATGGCTCCCACCGTTTGTGACTCCAGCTCCTTCTGGCTCCTCAGGGCACTGGCTCCTGAGGGCACACATGTGGTTCACAGATATACATGCAGACAAAGCTCCTTCTGGCTCCTGAGGGCACTGCACACATGTGGTTCGCAGATATACATGCAGACAAAGCTCCTTCTGGCTCCTGAGGGCACTGCACACATGTGGTTCGCAGATATACATGCAAACAGCTCCTTCTGGCTCCTGAGGGCACTGCACACATGTGGTTCACAGATATACATGCAGACAAAGCTCCTTCTGGCTCCTGAGGGCACTGCACACATGTGGTTCGCAGATATACATGCAGACAAAGCTCCTTCTGGCTCCTGAGGGCACTGCACACATGTGGTTCGCAGATATACATGCAGACAAAGCTCCTTCTGGCTCCTGAGGGCACTGCACACATGTGGTTCGCAGATATACATGCAGACAAAGCACGCATACACACAAAACGATAATAATAAAGGCCCAGTGTCATGGTACATGCCTTTAATCCCAACACTCTAAAGCACTCTTTGTGAGTTCAAGGGCCACCTACCCTACAAAGAATCCCAGGCCAGCCAGGGCTACACAGTGAGACCCTATTTCAAAAGCACAATAATAATAAACTGAAATTTTTAAAATTAAAAACAAAAATGAATAAAAATTTTTAAATAAAAGAAGTAAAAGTGAAAAAAATCACAGTACTGGGGCTTGGCCTGTATCTTGGTGGTAGAGTGCTTGCTTACCTGTGTAAGGCTCTGGGTTCAGTCCCCAGTATCACAAGTATAAACAGACAAAAAAAGCACTTGGGAGCTGGGAAGTTGGCTCAGTGAGATCCAGACATAGCATATTTCTTAAATTGCAGCATCCAGGATACAGAGGCAGGTGCATCTCTATTGAGTTCTATACCAGGCTGGTCTTTATAGCAAATTCTATGCCTTCCAGGGCTATACAGTAAGACTTTATCTCAATAAAATAAGTAAGAAGCTTCTATTTAGCTATCATGAGAAAGGGGATACCATGTCCATTTTTTAAATTGAAAATATTTTTTCATGCAATATATTCTGATCATGATTTCCCCTCCCTTATCTCCTCCCAGATCTTCCCCACCTCTCTACACTTTCAACTCCATTCCTTATTTCCCTCTTTCTCTAGAAAACAAACACGCCTTTAATCCCAGCACTTGGGAGGCAGAGGCAGACAGATCTCAGTGAGATCGAGGCTAGCCTGGTCTACATAGTGAATTCCAGGACAGCCAGAGCTACGTAGAGACACTGTCTCAAAAATACAAAAACAAAACAAAACAAAACAAAACACAACAGGCAAATAAACAAATTAGAATAAAACAAAAAGAACAAGAAACACACCAAGTCCATAAAAACACAAAATTGGAAACCATAGTATACAAGCAAAAGTCCAATATTTCCAAAAATACCATTGAGTTCATTTTTCATAGGCCATGTACTACTAGACACAGAGTCTGCCTACCCTTAAATGTGGTTTGTATACCCAGTGAGCCTTCATCAGAGAAGCTAACTTTTCCTTTGTGAGCAGTTGTCAACTGGAGATAGATCCTTAGAGATGGGAGCTGGTGTCCACCTCCTCTCTCAATGCTGATCTATGCAGTCCCTGTGCATGCTGCCATAGTCTGTGAGTTCCTGTGTTCCTCAGTCCCCTTGTGTCTAGAGTCATCTCTCCCTTCTGGCTCTTAAAAACCTTTCGGTTTCCTCTCTTCCACATCCTTCACTGATCATGCCCATTTTATAAACAAAAAAGCTAATCTGGCCTTGCCCAGAGCCCTACAGTTTTGAGTTTCCTACATAAGAATTAAAATTGTGGGGCTGGAGAGATCAGTGCTTAAGATCTCTTTCAGAGGACACAGCTTTAGTTCCCAGCAACCATCAGCAACTCCAGTTTCAGGGGATCTGGCGCCCTCTTCTGGCTTCCTCGGGCACTAAACTAATGTGCAGAGACACACATGGAGGCAAAACAACTGTACACAAAATATAAATAAATAAAATTGTACTTGCTGTGGTTCTTCTTAGTATTCTAAAATAAGGAACAAAACCAAACTACTCTTCTTATCCCTTAGAGCAGTGGTTCTCAACCTTCCTAATACCATGACCCTTTAATACAGTTCCTCATGTTGTGGTGACCCCCAACCATAATTTTATTTTGTTGCTACTTCATAACTAATTTTGTTACTGTTATGAATCGTAATGTAAATATATGATATGTAAAATATCTGATTTTCAGCCCCTGTAAAAGGGTCTTTTAATACCCCCCCCACACACACAAAGGGGCCACAACTCACAGGTTGAGAACCACTGCCTTAGAAATTTGGAGAAATGCACTACCAGGTGGTGGTGGTGGTGCACACCTTTAATCTCGACACTTGGGAGGCAGAGGCAGGAGGATCTCTGAGTTTGAGGCCAGCCTGGTCTACAAAGGGAATTACAGGACAGCCAGGGCTGTTATACAGAGAAACCCTGCCCCCCCCCAAAAAAAGAAAAAGAAATTTGGAGAAATGGTAAATAACCAAACTTTTGAAACTTTTGAGACAGGATCTTCCTGGCTTGCCTGAAACTTACTATGTAGACCAAGCTGTTGCAGTCAGAAATCACCCTTACCTCGGTCTTCAGGATGAAAGATGTGCACCACCATACCCAGATCAAAATAGTCTTTTCAAAATAATCATCTCTTTGTTAATTTTTAAGTGTTTGGATGCTTGACGAAGATTCTTTGAAGTCTGCTTTTGGAATCACAGAGCATGGATCCTAGCAGTGACTACCATTTCCTCAACCACATTTTGTGGAGAAGAGTGAAACTCACCTTGGTTTCTGGCATCTTCGAGGGCGTGCTCCAGCATGTGGATCCGAACAAGATTGTTGTCCTAAAAAATGGTTGGGTTCTATTTGTCATTTTCTTCTGCCTCCTTAAGAGATTAGCAGCTGCGTGTGGGTGATGATTGTGGGCAGCATTAGTGGCTGGGAAAGTAGTGTTGTTCCTATTTTAAGAGAGGTATGAGAAATATATTAGAATACTATTCCCTAGCAGAGCAACATGGCTACCTGTATTGGGTGTTCCTCACTTGTGTACTCTCACTGACAGTATAGTGGAAATTTTCTTTTTTATTAATTATTTGCTTAATGAATGTAAGTGTTTTGTCTGCATGTATGTCTGTGTGCCACATGCATGCCTGGTGCCCTCAAAGGCCAGAAGAAGACATAGGACCCCCTGGAGTTACAGATGGTTGTGAATTGTTACATTGGTGCTGGGAATCAAACCCAGGTCCTCTGGAAGAGCATTCAGTGCTCTGAACTGCTGAGCCATCTCTCAGCCCTGAGGGTGGTAGTTCTCAATATATAGTTCTAAAATTTGGGAACTTCTGTTAATTATTGTTTACATGAATATTGAAATTAATCTTGTTATTGAAATCGCTTTTGGCTTCAACAGAGGGGGAAAAAATCACAGATGTAAAGAATTAATTTGTCCCAGAGAAAAATAAGTCCAGAAGTCAGGAGTTCAGGGCCAGCCAATCTCAACTACATAATGAGTTTGAAGCCAGCCTGGAATATATGAGAACCTGTGTCAAAAGCCCAAACCAGGGCTGGGGATGTAGCTCAGTTGGTAGAGTTCTTGGCTAACACACAGAAAGCCTGAGGTTCAAACCCTAACCCCACACAGGACAGGTGTAGTGGCACATGTCTTTTTTTGTTGTTGTTTTGCAGCAGGGTTTTTATGTGTAGCTCTAGCCTGTCTTTAGACCAGGCCAGCCTCAAACTCACAGAGATCTGCTGACTTTGCCTCCTGACTCCTGAGATTAAAGACATGGGCCACCACTGCTGGGCTGGCACATGTCTTTAATCCCAGCAACTGGGATTTTTTTTCTTTTTAGTTTCTTTTTTTTTTCTTTCTTTTTTTTTTTTTTTCCTTTTGGCAGGGTCTCATTATATAGCCTTGGCTGATCTGGAACTTGCTATATAGACCAGGCTGGCCTCAAGCTCACAGAGATCTGTCTCCCGAGTGCTGGGATTAAAGGTGTGCCCACCACCACCCTGCAGGATTTTTTTTAAAATGTTTTAAAAATTAGCCGGGCGGTGGTGGCGCACACCTTTAATCCCAGCACTCGGGAGGCAGAGGCAGGCAGATCTCTGTGAGCTCGAGGCCAGCCTGGGCTACCAAGTGAGTCCCAGGAAAGGCACAAAGCTACACAGAGAAACTCTGTCTCGAAAAAAAAAAAAAAAGTTAAATATACAGTGTTTTGTCTGCATGTATGCCTGTAGGCAAGAAGAGGGCACCAGATCTCATTACAGATGGTTGTGAGCCACCATGTGGGTGCTGGGAATTGAACTTAGGTCCTCTGGAAGAACAGCCAGTGCTCTTAACTGCTGAGCCATCTCCACAGCCTAGGAAGAAGGAATTTTTATATAAAACTCGTATTTCAGTAATTTTAAGAGAGTTCAGAGTTTCTTGCGGTTTTGGGGGAAATAGTATGTGTTATTAACTAGACACAGTTTTCTATCTGTGAAGATTCTTTTCTATCACAGTGAAGAACGTAGAGACAGGCCGGAGTGTCCCAGGAGTGAAAATGTTTTTTGGGCATGAGATTTTGAATGGTAAGTTTTATGTTCCCTAATCGCTAATTGGAATCTGCCATAGAAAACTTACTTCTCTGCCTCATTCAGGCATCTGAAAGAAAATAGGACTTGTCTTGTCTTTAGTACTGTGTACATGAACTTGTTTTTTCTGCTTTCCACCCGTTTATAGTCTGCAGTTGAGCACGGGGTGTGGGGTGGAGTGGCTGGTGGCTTTCTGCTGGAAACTGTTGAAAATCTTCTGGTTGTTTTTCAGTGGAACTAATGGATGAAGCAGAACAAGGTGCATCAGGAGAAAGGGCATCTTCTGTTAGGTATTACGAGACAATTTCTTCACTGGGAGGTTTTCCAAGGGAGCACAGTAGAGGAGTCAGATTTAACCCTAGTCCACTAGCTGCTTACTTCTCAAATGGTCTAAGGAACTACAAACAAGCAGGTCAGTGTGTCTGTCTCTAGGTGGCACCTCAAGCAGTGGATGTGAGCAGTGTAGAAATGGGCTGCAGTCTTTGCTGTTAACGAGTAGGGAGATCTGTACATGGCATCAGTAACAAAGGACAAGTTCATCTGAATATGATTTTTTGTAAGGATAGCATAAATACAGAAAGAGCTGGAATGGAGAAAATGAAAGACGAAGACCTAACTGTATGTGAGCCTGCTTCACCTGCACCAGAGGCACCAACCAGCTCTCTACTCAGTGACCTCAAATACTGCCCATTGGGTGAGTGCTGGACCTCTGAATTTGCTAGGCTCTTTTTATTGTGCCTCACAAAATTGTGAATTAAGGTAAGTATTATAAATTATGTGTTTAGTTGACATGGGAATGCATACTGTTTGCCAGGATTGGGGATGCTGCCCTCACTGAGCTCTGATAAATAAGATGAATGAGTAGGAAATATGTGCCATACTGCACCTGTAAACCCACCACTAAGAGGTAGAAGAGGAGCCGGGCGGTGGTGGCACACGCCTTTAATCCCAGCACTCGGGAGGCAGAGCCAGGCGGATCTCTGTGAGTTCGAGGCCAGCCTGGACTACCAAGTGGGTTCCAGGAAAGGCACAAAGCTACACAGAGAAACCCTGCCTCGAAAAAAACCAAAAAAAAAAAAAAAAAAAAAAAAGAGGTAGAAGAGGATCAAGAGTTCAAGGATGGAATTGGCTACATAGCAAGTTTAGGACAGCCTAGGGTATAGGAGACCCTGTCTCAAAAAAGAAAAAATGAGTAAAATATATAGAATGCTAGTACTTTATTACCACATGCTGAGAATAGTGGGACAGTCAGCTTGTGGATCATGTACTTTCTAAGTTTTCTCGTGTCCAGGGCAGGACTTGCTGATGTAACGTTAGCATGAAGGCCTAAAGGAGGGAGGCATCCAGCTGTTTTGATGTCTTGAGAAATGCCTCCCTTTGTTCTTTGCTTTGAGCCGCAGTCGAGTCATAGATAGTCCTGGCTGCTGTGGTACTCCTTATGTACCCAGGTTGACATCAGTTTCCCAAGTGGTAGGGTTAAAAACAAGCGCCGCCACTCCAGGCTCTTGGTTTTGTTTTGGTTTTTTTTTTTTTTTTTTTTTTTTGTTTTTCGAGACAGGGTTTCTTTGTGTAGCTTTGCGCCTTTCCTGGAACTCGCTCTGTAGACCAGGCTGCCCTCGAACTCACAAAGATCCACCTGGCTCTGCCTCCCGAGTGCTGGGATTAAAGGCGTGTGCCACCACCGCCCGGCAACTCATTTATTTTAAACTGTTACTTTTTGTTATGAAATATCTTTTTAAAGGGCTTGACTTGGGCAGGCAGGATGTGTCAGTGGGTAAAGGTGCTTGCTGGATGGTTTGCGTTCAATCCCCAGAAACCACATAAAGGTAGAAGGAGAGAACCTAATCTACAGAGTTGTTTTATGACCTCCACATTCATGTGAGCGTGTGTACACACACCCAACACACCATACACATGCATACATAATAATAGATTAATCCCTACAGAAAGGCCTTAGTGTATACTCAGTATGTAAACTTAGGAAGAGAGAATCAGTACTGGATTATGACAGGAATGATAGACTATTCAGTTTGTAAAATTATCCTTGGTGGGACTCTGGTTTACTCTCAGTTGACAAAACAGGGTAGTAACGAGTACTCACCATGTTTGATGTGTGAGGACTGAACAGGTGATAAGGAGTATGTCTAAAATGAGCAAGAGGGCCATTCTTGTCAAGGGAGAGAGATACATTCAGTGCCATCCTTCTCTTGTAGAGGAAGAGGAGGTGACATACACAGTCATTGGTCAGTTCCAGCAGAAGTTTGGTGCTGCGGTAAGTACAATCAATCATTTACAGTGTGGTCTCCTCCATAGATAGCGTGTCTGTGTCTTACACATGGATTTTAAGACCTTTGATGGGGGCTGGAGAGATGGCTCAGAGGTTAAGAGCACTGACTGCTCTTCCAGAGGTCCTGAGTTCAATTCCCAGCAACCACATGGTGGCTCACAACCATCTGTAATGAGATCTGGTGCCATCTTCTGGCCTGCAGGAATATATGCTGTATACCTAATAAATAAATAAATCTTTAAAAAAAAAAAAAAAGACCTTTGATGTTTTCCCTATTAACAGTATTTTGGTAGTTTTATTATTATTATTATTATTATTATTATTATTATTAATTTTTATTTTTTGGTTTTTCAAGACAAGGTTTCTCCATGTTGTTTTTGGAGCCTTTCCTGGATCTCCCTCTGTAGATTAGGCTGGCCTCGAACTCACAGAGATCTGCCTGTCTCTGCTTCCTGAGTGCTGGGACAAAAGGCGTGCGCCACCACTCCCGGGCTTAAACAGGTTTTAAAATATTCTTTTTATGTGTATGAGTGTTTCATTTACATGTATGTCTGTGCATCCCATTCACACAATGCCTATGGAGTCCAGAAGAGGTCATCAGGTCCTCTGGGACTGGAGTTACAAATGGTTGTGAGCTGCCATGTGGGTGCTAGAAATCAAACCCAGATCCTGTGCAAGAAAGCCAGCACTCAACCACTGAACTCTCTCTCCAGCCCCTTAGGTGGCTTTAAAATTTAAAATTTACTTTGTGTGTGTGTGTGTGTGTGTGTGTGTGTGTGTGTGTGTGTGTGTATGTATGTATGTATGTATGTGCAGGCATGAGTGCCATGGTGAGTGTGTAGAGGTCAGCAGACATCTTTCAGGAGTCAGTTCTCCCTTTGCACACTGTTTGAGGCAGGTTATCTCTTGATTCTGCTACTGTGCTGTGTCTAGAACAGCTGACCCAGAGCTTCTCGTCAGTTCTCCTGTCTCTGTCGCCCATCACGGGAAGAATGCTGAGGTTACAGATGTGCACTACTGCATCAACCTTGTTATATGAAACTCAGGTCTTTAGGTCTGCTCAGTTAGTGATAGCCCAGGGTAGCCCAGAACTAGCTCAGGTCACCAGGTTTGTATGGCAGGCACTTTTACCCACTGAGCCATCTCACCGGCCTTGTTTACTTATTTTTGAGAAAGGCTCTAGCAAATAGTCCGTTTCAGCCTTGAACTCAGATATATCTCCTACCTCAGCCCCTTCAGAGTAAGATTATAGGGATGTACGAAATTTACATTACATTGTTAGATGAGCTGTATAGGTACAATACTTTGAACAAGAGTAGAAATGCATGTACAGTATGTTCTAAGCAAAATAATCTTAAATTTGTGTCAATATACAAAAATCCATATCACTGTAAAATATTTAAAACTAGTAGTTGCATTTTTAAAAGTAGATTCAATAATCTACCTTTTTTTGTTTTTTTCGAGACAAGATTTCTCTGTGTAATAATCTACCTTTTTATCCTATCATTTCTATGACATATATACAGTATAACAAAAAATTACCTCAAATTTGTATCAATATACAAAAATCCAAGCCAATGTAAAATATTTAAAACTAGTTGTTGCTTTTTAGAAGTAGATTCAGTAATCTACCTTTTTATCCTATTTCTATATTCCACTTTTTCTTTTTAGAATGAGATCCCTGAATCTAATCTCCTTTGTTCAGCTTTTTCCTGACCTTTACCAGTAACAACTTGTAACCAACTCCCCTAAACGATGACAAATATCCATAACCCACTGAATGACCAAAAAAACCTGCCCACCCCTCCTCTTGGGAATGTGGGCTTCATGTTCTTTAAAATACTTCCTGCTGTTTGGGGGAGACAGAATCTTTAGGGGACCCTGAAAAAAAATTAGGATAATTGTCAAGTCTTGGGAGAGCTAGCTATACCATTTGTTGTCCAGTCTCTGTGTAATGGGAAAGTGCAGGTCTTGTCTCAAGTGCTGGCTAGAGTAGTCTGTGATGCTGGATCGTCTCAGCCAGCCACCTTTAAATTGTCCTGAGCAGTTTGTAGTCCAAAGCTGATCTTCAGGTGGTGTTTGTCAGCTTAGTGGCGTCACCATAGTCCAGGTGGAATCATCGTTATGGGGCCCCATCCTCCTTTTGGAGACTTCAGAGGTTGCTGTTAGGCATGGTCATGGTTCACTACAGAGAACTTAAACATTTTAAATGTCATATGCAGCAGATCTCAAAGAGGTTAAAGGACCATAATTTGTTATAAACATCCAGTGTACAAAAACTTAATTCCTAGTTACTTGATAGAGATTCAAACATGAAATCATGTTCAGGAAGCTAGATGAAGCCCTTTTTCTAGAATTAGTACTCTATATAACCTTTAGGATCATGACAAAAAGTTTAAAAAAATCTTACAAATTTTGATATACTATTCATACCTTAAGAAAAGTTTTAATAAAATGAAACCAAAGGATCATGAGATTAGTAGCAATAGAATAGTCCCTGAATTTTGTTTTTTTTTCCGGTCCCTATCAGGTGGCTCTTCTGACATAAGACAGAGATTTTGAATTTTCCTTTTAACAAGCGTGCTTGGGTTTAGAGGAGAGAACCACTAATGTTGTATGGTATTTTGTTTGTGTTCTGACAAATAAAGCCTGCCTGTAGATCAGAGGGCAGAACTAGCCACTAGTTAACCATAGGGGCCAGGCAGGGGTGGCACATACCTTTAATCCCAACACTTGGGAGGAAGAAGCAGGAAGATCAGGAGTTCAAGGCCACCCTGGGCTATACAAGATTGAACCAGTCTAAAAGAGAAACAGAGCCAGGAGGTGGTGGAGGCTCATGCCTTTAATCTCAGCACTAGAAAGGTGGAGACAGGAATATAAGGCAGGTAGAGATAGGATCTCACCCATTCAGTCTAAGGATTCATAGAGACAGGACGCCCTGTTCAGTCCGAGATTTCTTAGAGATAAAAGTCTCTTGTGGCTGCTGCTCTGCTTCTCTGATCTTTCACCCTGATATCTGACTCCTGGTTTTTATTGATAAGACTGATTAGGATCGAGCTTCATTCAGTGTACCACCATGCCAGGCTGGCCAACCTTTTAGGGATAGCAACTAGACTTTTTTTGTTTTGTTTTTTGAGACAAGGTTTCTCTGTGTAGCCCTGTTTTTCCTGGAACTCACTCTGTAGACCAGGCTGGCCTCAAACTCAGGCCTGCCTCAGCCTCCCCAGTGCACCACCATGCTTGGCTAGCAATTTGATTTTTTCCTTTTTTTTTTTTAGTTTCTCGAGACAGAGTTTCTCTATGTACCCACCATGGCTGTCCTGGATCTTGCCTCTGTAGACCAGGCTAGCCTCGAACTCATGGAGATCTGCCTGCCTCTGCCTCCCAAGTGCTGTGATTATAAGCGTATGCCACCACTGCCTGGCAGCCATTTGATTTTTGAGACGGGCTCATGTACCCCATGCAGCCTCTAACTTCCTATGTAGCTAAGGTTGATCTTGAACTCCTGATCCTCCTCTCTCCACCTGGATTACAAGAGGACATCAACACACCCAGCTCCTGGCTCCCATTTTCTTTTCTTTCTTTCTTTCTTTTTTTTTTTTTTTTTTTGTGGTACCAAGAAATGTTTTATTTTTCTTTTTTCTTGCAGTAGCTTTGTTAATTGCACAAAATCATGTTTTGTTTTTGCCATTTAAACATTATCACACAGTCCTATTCTGAAGGACAAATGCTCATTAACAACAAAGCGAAAATAAAAATTCACAACCTTAATCACCTAGATTTGTCATTAAAAGGAAAAGGGGAAGAGGGGCTTTTCTACAGGCATTTTCACAATGTCACATTTTCTCCTTAAAAGGGAAGGATTTCAAAATGAAAGGTGAAATAGCTTAAACAGAAATAGTCATAAAAGAGGAACTTTACAGAATTGTCAACAATATTAAGACAACATTGACTAACCGGTTTCCTTACAGCATCTTCCCAAACCCCCGAACCCAGGACCAAGACAGAATATCTGACTCCCATTTTCTAAGGACTACTCAGGATGGTGTTTAGGTATAATCTCAGTGATTTTAAAAAAAGGAAGTAGCCGGGCGGTGGTGGCGCATGCCTTTAATCCCAGCACTCGGGAGGCAGAGCCAGGCAGATCTCTGTGAGTTTGAGGCCAGCCTGGGCTACCAAGTGAGTTCCAGGAAAGGCGCAAAGCTACACAGAGAAACCCTGTCTCGAAAAACCAAAAAAAAAAAAAAAAAAAAAAAAAAAAAGGAAGTAACTATCCTCATGTTCACAAACGGACTTCAGGAGAGTCACTGACATTTCTGTTGTATATAAACTTATAATTGGGGCTGTGTGAGTCATTTTAATTTGTTACTGATTCAGAGACAAAGTCTCCATAATTTTCTCAGCCTGTCCTCCAACGTAGTCCTGCCCTATCTTCCAAAGTAGCTGGGAAGACAGATGGACACCACCATGCCTGTCATATATATGTCTTTAAAGGGAGAGCTGACTTTCAGCAGGTTTTTTTTTTCCATTAGCATTTGAGGTCTGAGTGATTTATCTTCCAGTTATGTGTTTACACTTCTGCTAAAACTGAACTGAGGAGCAAATGTGTTCAGTGGTAATTTATATGTATAAGTGAAAACTCTGGTTTGTGTTAGTCAAAGTTGTAAATTTAGAAAGATGAAAAAAAAAATACCCAGAGGTGGGGACGCACGCCTTCCCAGCACTTGGGAGGCAGAGGCAGGTGGACTCTGAGTTTGAGGTCAACTTGATCTACAGAGTGAGATCTAGGACACCGATTTACTTCAGAGAGGAGGATGGGCATCGAAGACACTCCATACGGAGTTTATCTTCACCTTGACAAAAATAGCCATTTGGGCAAGAAACTGTTCTTGCCTGGACTGCTTGATCAACTGGACATGCAGGACCCATAGAAAGGTGACCACTGAACTTTGCTTGACAAAACGGTCCTTCAGGTTCCTGCTTTGCAGAGAAAACTGCCAGACATTCTACAAGACACAGAAAAAAGTGAATAAGAGACTCTAGGCCTGTGGGCTGAAGACAGATGCCCCAACTTTACAAGAAAACTTTGCATGACTGTCCAGGCTCAGCTGTCTCTGTCTACCCTACAAGACTCCTAAAAGTTGCTTATATCCTTCTCCATTTCTCAGGTAGTAGTATATCCTTCTGAGGTCTTTGATGTGGTTAAAGACTAGATACTTACAATTTTCCTTAGTTATAATAAAAGATAAGTTAGATATAAAACCTTAAACTTACAAATATAAGATAGATAGGATCTCTTCTTTAATATTGTAACTGTAATGCTTGCTTGATAATTGTTTTGTTATATGTAATTTTACTATGTTAAAGTTAAAACCTTCCTTTTTAAGAAAAGAAAAGGGGAAGTGCTGTGGGATGGTCTGTATGTCAAGTGTGTTGCTGATTGGTCAGTAAATAAATCACTGATTGGCCATTGGCTAGGCAGGAAGTATAGGCGGGACAAGGAAAAGAATTCTGGGAAGTGGAAGGCTGAGGGAGAGACACTGCCATCCGCCATCAGGACAAGGAAGATGTAAGGTACCAGTAAGCCATGAGCCATGTGGCAAAGTAAAGATTAATAGAAATGGGCTAAATATAAGAGTAAGAGCTAGACAATAACAGGCCTGAGCTAATGGCCAAGCAGTTTAAATAATGTAAGAGTCTGTGTGTTTATTTTATAAGTGGGCTCTGGGAATGGCGTGATTTGGTGGAGGGAGCTGGAGAGAAATTCTCCAGCTACAGCCAGGGCTGTTACACAGAGAAACCCTGACTTGGGGGAAGGAAAAACAACAAAAACATGACCCAGGAGCTGGGAAGATGCCTTAGTCAGCAAAATGGTTGCTATGCAAGCATGAAGGCCTGAGTGTGGATCCCCAGCACCGAGGTAAAGGCAGGGAGCATGCACGTCTGTACCCTCACTGCTGAGGAGGCAGAGACGGGCAGATTCCTGGAGCTACTGGCCAGCTAGTCCAACCAAATCAGTGAGCTCCATGTTTAATGAGAACCTGTCTCAAATGTAAGATGGGAAGTGACTGAGGAAGACACCAAACATGGGTCTCTGTCCTCCAGATGAATGTGTGCACACATACTCACAAGTGAACATGTACACACACACACACACACACACACACACACACACACACACACTCACACAGATGACCCAAGCTGGGTGTTTGACACATTCTTATGATGCCCGTACTTGGGGAGTAGAAACAGAACAACCAGGAGGATAAGACTAGCGTGGGCTAAGTGACTTAGTTGGAGACCAGCCTGAAGGTATATGAAACCCTCTTGTTTATCTGTCTGTCTGTCTATCTGTCTGTCTGTCTATCTATCTATCTATCTATCTATCTATCTATCTATCTATTACTTTGAGTCAGGGTTTCTCTGTGTAGCCCCAGTGCTGGGATTAAAGGTGTGTTCCTTTTCTTAACAGATGCTCCACATCAAGAAGCAGAGTGTCTTGAGTGTGGCTGCAGAAGGAGCTAATGTGTGTCGCCATGGGAAACTCTGTTGGCTTCAGGTGAAAGATCTTTTCTAAACTGAAGTGTTTTCTTTGTTTTTGTTTCTGGTCTTATGGAGCCTAGACTGGCCTTGAACTCACTTGTGTGTTTGCTAGCCTTTGAACCCTGTTCCTCCTATATCCACTTCCCAAATGCTCAGTGTCTGTATATGTATGTGTGATTATGCGATAAATCCACGGGAGTCTGGTTAAGGAGAATTAGAGAAATGTATTAGGGTAAACTGAGGAAATACACTCAGGAATTCAGAACAGAATAGACAGCTGAGGTCATCTGTAGACAAATTTCTGAGCGGTCTTATTAAATAAAAAACACAGAGCCAAAAATAGGGGTGAAAGCCTTAGAGATCAGTGGAATAGGAATAGCCACCAGCTAACCTTACCTCACCACGCCACAGATTCCAAAGTGCCATGACTTCTTGTCTACCCAGACTTTTATTGCCTTGCTGTTCTGCCCTCTCATTGGCTCTTAGCCCAGCTACCTCACTTCTTTGTCACTGCCTGTCTGTACAGACCTCCAGGTCTCTATGGTTGGTACTGGGATTAAAGGCCTGTGTCACCATGCTTGGCTGTGTTCCCTAGTGTGGCCTTAAACACACAGAGACCTTGCCTGCTAAGTGATAGGATTAAGGGTGTGTGCTACCACTGCCTGACTTTGTGTTTACTTAAATGGCAAAACCTCGTCCTCAACATAACACATATCCTGGTTTCCATTCTAAGGTCCGCACATCTTTAAAGTATATAGGCTGATTTAATTCTGTAGGTTTTTTTTTCTGCTATCCAATGTCTCTCTACAGCTGTTGTTCCTTTTTCAGTAGCATTGAGAAAATTCAAAGTTAATAAAGCATTATGTAATCTATTTCTGGGGAGTTTTGTTACCCCTTTCTGATTATTTAGCATATCCTTTAGAGTTTAATTTGATCTGTCTATGATTGCTTGGCCTGTAGGATTGTATGGTATACCTGTAATATGCTTTATATTGTGATAAGCAAAAAACTGTTTCATTTTACCAGAGACATATGCTGGAGCATTGTCAGTTTTAATTTGTGCATGTATACCCATGATGGCCATAACTTCTAGCAAATGCATGATTACAGAATCAACTTTTAAAGAACCCAAAGCAGCTGCCCATTGAAATCCTGAATAAGTATCAATAGTGTGGTGTACATATTTCAGTTTTCCAAATTCTGCAAAGTGAAACACATCCATCTGCCAGATTTCACTCCTCTGAGTACCCTTTGGGTTACATCCTGCTGGTAGCGGAGTCTGATTATAAAAAGAACAAGTAGGACATTTCTTTACAATTTCCTGGCTTGTTGCCTTTTTAAAACCTTTACTCTTGACATGATATTTTTTATGAAATTCTGAGGCCTCCAGCACATTTTTTATCAATAATTTATCAATCTCATCATTAACTTGTACTAGAGGGCCTGGCAGACCCATATAAGGTTGGATGTGAATTATATATAAAGGATGCTTCCAATTCCTGATTATATCTTGTAACTGAATAAATAGTGAAGTTAATTCTGACTCATCAGGGATAAATTCTGCAGTCTCAATATGTAAGACCACTCTTTCAGCATACTGAGAGTCAGTAACTATGTTGAGAGGTTCCAAAAAATCCATTAATACCAACAGAATAGCATACAATTCCAATTTTTGAACAGAATTATAAGGACTTTGAACCACTTTACTTAAATTTTCTGATTTTTAACCTGCCTTTTCTTGTTTGTTTGCATCTGTATAAAATGTATGAGCTCCAGATATGGGTTTTTCCTGTACAATTTGAGGCCAAATACAATCAGCTCTATAAGTTCAATTCTATCGCTTTTGGGATATTTGCTGCTAATCTCTCCCAATAAATTACTGCAAGCTCTTTGCCAAGGTTCACTTTCTGCCCATAATTTTTCAATGTCCTCCTTAGTTAAAGGTATGACAATTTCTGCTGGGTATATTTCTGCTAATTGACGAAGTATCGATTTCCTTTAAAAGCAAGTCAGAGCTTTTCCACATAAGTTTTTAATTTTTTACTCTGTTTACTTGATAGAAATATCCATTCCAATATAATATCTTCCTTCTGCATTAAAATTCCTGTAGAAGAATGCCTAGAGGGTAAAATAACCAAAATGCAATCCAGCTTTGGATCCACATGATCCACATGTTCTTCCTGTACTTTCTTTTACACCAAAGCCAATTCTTTCTCAGCTTCAGGTGATAATTCTTTTGGACTATTTAAGTCCTTATCACCTTCTAAGGTTTTGAAAAAATTACTCAATTCATCATTTTTTACCCCAGCAATAGTTCGTAGATGGGAAATGTCTACAAAGAATCATTGAAAGTCTTTTTTTTTGTTCCTTTTTTTGTTTTTCAAGACAGGGTTTCTCTGTGTAGCTTTGGAGCCTGTCCTGGAACTCACTCTAGCCCAAGCTGGCCTCGAACTCACAGAGATCCACCTGCCTCTGCCTCCCGAGTGCTGAGATTAAAGGCATGCGCCACCACCACCCGACACTCATTGAAAGTCATTAAGAGTCCGTAATTGATCTCTCCTAATTTGCACCTTTTGGGGTCTAATTTTTTTGTAGACCTATTTTATATCCTAAATAATTAATAGAATCTCCTCTGTATCTTTTCAGGAGCAATTTGTAATCCCAAACAAGGCAAAATTTTCTTTACTTCTTCAAACATTTTTTCTAAAGTATCTGCATTTGAACCAGCTAGTAAAATATCATCCATGTAGTGATAAATTATAGATTTAGGAAATTGTTTACGTATTACTTCCAATGGCTGTTGTAGAAAATATTGGCACAGGGTTGGGCTATTCAACATTCCCTGTGGGAGAACCCTCCATTGATATCTCTTAACCGGTTGAGAATTATTATAAGTAGGCACCATGAAGGCAAATCTTTCTCTTTCTCTCATGAGGGTATTGAAAATAAACAGTCTTTTAAATTGATAACTATAAGAGGCCATCCTTTAGGTAACAAGAGTAGGCAAAGGAATTCCAGATTGTAGAGAGCCTATTGGCTGAATTACTTTGTTAATTGCTCTTAGGTCTCTTACCATTTTCCATTTACCAGATTTCTTTTTTTTTTTAAAGGTTTATTTCTTTATTATGTACACAGTGTTCTGTCTGCACGCCAGAAGAGGGCACCAGATCACATTACAGATGGTTGTGAGCCACCATGTGGTGACCTCTAGAAGAGCAGCCAGGGCTCTTAATCTCAGCCATCTCTCCAGCCCCTTACCAGATTTCTTAAAAAGAAATAACAAATATAGGAGAATTCCAAGGGCTGGTTGATTCTTCAATATGCTGAGCATTTAACTGCTCTTGTACCAGCTCTTCTAAAGCCTGTAGTTTCTCTGTTGTCAAAGGCCATTGTTGAACCTTTACAGGCTTATCTGTTAACCATATTAAAGGTAGAGCTGTTGGTGTCTTTGAACGATCAGCAGTTGTTGTGCTCTCTTTTTGTACAATTTGGATGGCTGTATAATAATATTTTCTGATATTTCTCTCAGAAACATGTGTTAGTTTATGGTTTGTTTCTGATGTTGGAGGAATGTTAATCTGAGTATTCCATTGTTGTAATAGATTACGGCTCCATAAATTCATTGTTATATTAGTTATATATGGCTTTAATTTTATTCCTCTCTGTCCTTCTGGCCCTATAAAGTCAAGCCATCTTGTGCTCTTTTTCACTTGAGATAATGTTCCAATCCCTAACAGCTGAACATTTACCTCCTGAATTTGGATGCCAAAATTCTGGTGCAATTATTGTCACATCCACACCTGTGTCTACTAAACCTTTCAAGAAAACGTCATTTATTTATATTTTTAATTTTGGTCTTTGTTCATTTATAGAAGTTTGCCAAAAAATTGCTTTATGGTTTCTCCTGAATTTGCTGTTCTCTCTGCTACAGCTGTTCTATCACCTTGAGCAGCCTGGTTTATTCCAAAAGGCATTTGGTTATTTAATTGCTCTGAGAAGGGGTTTCTTCTAGAGGACAGGAAAGATCTGAACTGAATTTGCTGTGGGGGCCTATGTGAGGTCCCTCTGGGAGTTTCCCGAAGGCAGAGGCAAAGGATTACCTTGTCTGTCCCTTGTTGATCTATATTTGTTGGGCCAATGTTTACCCTTACCACACCTTCTTCATAATCCAGAAGTAAGGGGCATTCTGTTGTCATTGTTTCTTGAATAAACATTCTTTTTAGGAACACCCTGTTTACACTTCCTTTTCAAATGATCTTGTTTACCACAACTAAAACATCTGGCATTATTTTCCCTCAAAGCTCTTGAAATTACTTCTCCTATCTACATCTCACCATGGTCATGAGACTCAATATTAATTGTGTCCCTGATCCAATCCTCCATGGGTGCTGGTCTTGCCTTTAATGGCCTGATTATTCTTTTGCATGCTGTATTCACTTCTCAAAAGCCAGAGATTCAATTATTATCTGTATAGCTTCTGAATTTGGTATCATTCTATTTACTGCTGAAGACAGCCTTTGTAAGAAATCCATGAAGGATTCTCTGGGGCCCTGTATAACTTTTGTGAATGATTCAATTTTTTTTCCTGCTTCCTCAATTCTGTCCCATGTATTCACAGTTGCCCTGCAGCAGAATTAAGGTTTGGTTATCATATAAACATTGTCTTTGTATATCAGTGTATTTGCCTTCTCTAAGAAGCTGATCCTGGGAAATTTCTACACCTCTAGTTCTACATTGGTGTTCTATTCTTTTCGCCTTCTCCTTAAACCATGTTCGCTCCTGTAATTGTGCTCCAGACTCCAGGACAGCTGTTACCAATTCTTTCTAGTCCTGAGGAATAATCCTATTACAAGTTGACCACAAGATTAACATTTGCTTTACAATGGATTATGCATGCCATATGATACTCCTTAAACCTAACATTTCCACTGGAATCCAATTAGCTTGTACACGCCCTTGAGCAGGTAGTTCCTGTAAGGTTACCGGATAGATTAAGTTCAGTTGTTTGATAACAGGCTGTCTCTCTGTAACTGTATAATTCAACCCTGAAATAATTTCACCTTTAAATTCTTCTGTCTGGGTCTGAATTTCTCTGTGATTCATTTTAACAGGTTTTTCTAAAGCTTTTATCTTGGCACTTAAATTGACCAACCTTTTTATTACTAAAATAAGGATAATTAAACAAATAATATTCATAATTGATGTTGCATACATCTCATCAACATTAATTATCCTCTCATTTAATTGTTCCATTTTTAGATTGCCTAATGTGTTATCAAACAAAGACCAATTTCCTTCCATTGTAAAACTGTTTCCAATTTTTTAATGTGGGGAAAAAATTCTCTTTTAAGCCGGGCGGTGGTAGTGCATGCCTTTAATCCCAGCACTCAGGAGGCAGAGCCAGGCGGATCTCTGTGAGTTCAAGGCCAGCCTGGACTACCAAGTGAGTTCCAGGAAAGGCACAAAGCTACACAGAGAAACCATGTCTCGAAAAACCAAAAAAAAAAAAAATAAAAAAAAATAAAAAAATAAAATAAAAAAAACCAAAACTCTTTTAACTAGTTTCTCCCTTTAAGATATCTTAATTGACTTACCAAGTCTGGGTAGAACAGTAGACATTTGAGGGAATTTCAAAGCAGCCACCTAGCGTGGTGGCAGTCCAAGATGGAAATCCAGAGAGAGAGTGAGAGTCTACCATGCACCAGGTACTAAAGAAAGCCAAAAAGACTCCGGCAATGTGAGTTGGAGATCTGACCGCACACAGCTCCAGCTGCATGTAGCCAGATTGCTTGTAGCTCTGGCTGAGCCAGGGGGCCTGTAAACCTCGACCTGTAAGGCCACCAATGGTTTTATAATGAATTCTTCCCATGTGGGTGCCAATTATAGATGAATTTCTAAGTGGTCTTATTAAATAAAAAACACAGAGCCAAAAATAGGGGTGAAAGCCTTAGAGATCAGTGGAATAGGAATAGCCACCAGCTAACCTTACCTCACCACGCCACAGATTCCAAAGTGCCATGACTTCTTGTCTACCCAGACTTTTATTGCCTTGCTGTTCTGCCCTCTCATTGGCTCTTAGCCCAGCTACCTCACTTCTTTGTCACTGCCTGTCTGTACAGACCTCCAGCTCTCTATGGTTGGTACTGGGATTAAAGGCCTGTGTCACCATGCTTGGCTGTGTTCCCTAGTGTGGCCTTAAACACACAGAGACCTTGCCTGCTAAGTGATAGGATTAAGGGTGTGTGCTACCACTGCCTGACTTTGTGTTTACTTAAAATGGCTTGCTATTTCCTCTGATCTCCAGGTAAAGTTAATTTATTAACATACAAATAAAATATCACCACAGTCGTCCTCTGATCTGACTGTGAGCGAATCCACCTGGCACTTTGATCACACCAGGAAGCAAGAATCAGGGAGAAGGGGCTCATGACCCTTCTTCCTTTCCTTTTAAGTGGTCACCTACAATGGCAAGAAGCACTTCCTCTTTCAGGCCCTATAGCCCAAGGTCATGGGTGGAGCAAATACTACTACATTTCCACTTTTTGTCTTAATAAGACTGTTCTAAACTTAGTGCAAACTATATACTAAAAGAATGATTATCAAGTATTGTCCAGGAAAAACAAAGGGTAATAACATAAACCAAAATGGAACCACAACCAACAAGAACAACAGCAAACTAGAAAGACATGCTAAATGTCCAGAAATGTCTAAATCATAGGTAAATGGCAAATTACCAAGATTACTCCAATAGCTATCTTATCCTGAAGATTCTAACTCTACTACTTAATATGTTCTAGGTAAGATACGAGAAGATTGTAACTGTAACTATCTGGTCTTCAACTCTATCAAAGACCTGAGAAGGAACATAATAATACCTGAGAAAAATGGAAAATGCAAGCAAGCAATTTCTGAAAATTTTGCAAGAATAGACAGAGACAGCTGGCAGCCTGGACAGTCACCCAAAGTTTCTCAGTATCACTGGGGCATCCAGTTTGGCTACAGGCTTAGAATATCTGACAGACCATTTTCAGAAGCAGAAATTTTGAAAGACCATCTTACCCTGTCTTGGCAGAGTTTAGTAGTCACTTTTCCTTGTGTCCTGTTTGTCCAGAAAGGGCAGTGTTTATACTGTCAGCAGTCTAGGCAAGGGCAGTTCTTTGCCCAGCAGGCCAATTTGTGCCAAGAAGTCAAACTTCAAATGGAAATGTCTTAGAAGCCCAACATTTTCTCAGGATCAGATCTGTGCTGCCAGGAGCAATTGTGTTTCATGTCAACAGAATTCTAAGTTATCAAAACATTTAAATGCCATATTCTCTAGATCTATGAAGTGTTTGAAGATTACCTATCCATCTGACATATATTTCTGTAAATCTGGAGAACCTAACTAACATAAGTATAGAAATGACAAGTATGGATGACTATAGTTCTGTAAGTCTTATCTACCTAAATAACCTAAGGACTAAGGCTTCACATTAACAAGATAAACAGTCTGTAAACAGATGTACCATATAAGGACAATGACCTCAAAATGATGACAATATACAAAGTATCTTAAATGGAGGTAGAAATGTATAATGCAATATGATAACAATATCCTAAATCTGTATCAATATACAAAATATCCTAAACACAGGTAGAGCATACATACAGCATGACAAATATAATTTTACATTTGTATCAATATATAAAATATTTCAAACAGGAATAGAAATATATGTATAATACAACAAATATAATTTTGTATTTGTATCAATATACAAATTATCTTAAATAGGAATATAAGAATAGTTTACATTTGTATCAAATATACAAGAATCCATATTAGTGCAAATTATCCAAGGCTGATAATTTGCTAAATAAGTTTACTAGTAGATATAATGATCTACCTTAATATACTATACCTATCCATTCCCCTTTTCTTTTCTAAAGGAGAATACTGAATCTAAATTTTATTGTTTCACCCCCAATCCTATAACCATTCATCCATAACACTGAGAGGGGTTTGGGAGAGGGGTGTCATTTTCTTAGGATTGCTTCCTGCTATTTAGGGGGCAACAATATCTCTATGGGGTCCTGTGAGAAAGCTCAGATAGTTAGGTCTCAATAGGACTAACTGTAGAGTCTGCAGCCAGTCTCAGAGTAATGGGTAAGATTGTCTTGAGATTCTGGCTAGAAGTGTAGTATGATAGACCATCTTATCTTGGAACTGTCCTGAAGAACTATCAGTTCAAGGCTGATCATTAAGTATGTTCTTAGGTACGATGGCATCTTTCTGGACTGAGTAGAGTCCTTGTTGTGGGGCCCCATCTTTCTTCTGGAGACTTCAGAGATTGCTATTGGGAAGACTTATTTTCACTGTGGAAAACTTGAACATTATTAATATCAAAATGGACAGTTTGGATTTAGGGTGATTTGAGGAAGGATTCCCAGAAATCAAGGATAAGCATGGAGAGAAATAGAAACTTGACAACAATGGTCCGTAGATTATTGGTTTTCTTCTGTCTCACACCAGTCGACTCTTCTGATATGAGAGAGAATCTCCTGATTTTTCTTTTAGTAATATTCTTGGGTTTAGAGGAGAGAGCCACATTTCAGCTCCAAAGCTAGCTTGATTAATTTTTTTGTTTTTGTTTTTTGTTTGTTTTTGTTTTGTTTTGTTTTTTTCCAAGACAGGGTTTCTCTGTGTTTTGTTTTGTTTTTTCCAAGACAAAGTTTCTCTGTGTATCCTTGGCTATCCTGGAACTCTCTGTAGATCAGGCTGACCTCAAACTTACAGAGATCTGCCAGCCTCTGCTGGGATTAAAGGTGTGCACCACTACCACCTGGCCAGCTTGATTTATAATTGAATCGGGACCACAACTTTTCTAGGGTTAAAGAGATATAGATGTTAGGCAGTGAGATATTACCCTGTGGAGTATATTGGTACCAATATGTCCTTCCTTTATGCAGTAGACATCTAGGTGTCCAAGGCCTTATGATTTCTTGAAGATGGGTATTCCTATTATCCTGTAAAGACAAAAAACAGAACCCTGCCTGACGCTTGTTTGTTGAGTTTTTCCTTACAACTTGTAGAATTGTCACATTGGTGGATGAGCTATTCCTTCTCCTCATCAAGGGGTTTCTCCTGTTCGAAGCAAATTTTAATTAATTTTCTTGGTATCCATAGCTTTTCTTCTCCTACAGAAACAAAAGCAAAACCCCTTCCCCAACATAGGATGTATCCTGGGTTCCATTCCAAGGTCAACACATCTTTGAAGTAAACTGGTTAGTTTACTTCAGGGTTTTTTTGTTGTCCAATGTCTCTCCATAGCTGTTGTCCCTTTCTCATCAGCATTGAGAAAATTCAAGGTTAATAAAGCATTATGTAATCTATTTCTAGGGGTCATTGTTACCTCTTTCTGTTTATTTAGCATATCCTTTAAAGTTTGATTGGATCTTTCTATGACTGCTTGGCTTGTGGGATTGTGTTGTATACCTGTAACATGCTTCATATTGTAATAAGCAAAAAATGATCTCATTTTATTTGAGACATATGCTGGAGCATTGTCAGTCTTTTTTTTTTAAGATTTATTTATTTATTATGTATAGTGTTCTGCCTGCATGTTTGACTACAGGCCAAAAGAGGGCACCAGATCTTATTACAGGTGGTTGTGAGCCACCATGTGGTTCCTGGGAATTGAACTCAGGACCTCTGGAAGAGCAATCATTGCCCTTAACTGCTGAACCATCTCTCCAGCCCACATTGTCAGTCTTAAATCTTCCAAATTCTGCAAAATGAAACACATCCATTTGCCAAATTTTATTTCTTTGTATAACTTTAGGATTGCTTCCTGCAGGTAATAGAGTTTGGTTATAGAAGGAACAAGTAAGACATTTTTTTACAATTTCCTTGGCTTACTGCCAAGTGGTGGAACAGTCCCTTTTCACACCTTTGCTATTTACATGGTGTTTCTTATGAAATTCTGAGGCTTCTAGCACATTACCTATTAATAATTGATCAATCTCATCATTACCTTGTACAGACCCATATGGGATCTGATGTGTGTTTTATGTATATAGGATGTTCCCTGTTTCTGATTATTTCCTGTAATTGTATAAATAGTGAAGTTAATTCTGACTCACCAGGAATAAATTCAAGCAGTTTCAATATGTAAAACAACTCTGTCTGCATATTGAGAGTCAGTACCTATATCGAGAATGTCTATGAAGTCCATTAGTACCATAAAAATGGCATACAGTTCTTCTTTATGTTCAGAATTGTAGGTGCTTTGAGCCACTTTACTTAAGTCTCCTGATTTATATCCCGCCTTTCTTGATTCATTTGCGTCCGTATAGAATGTGGGGACTCTAGAGATTAGTTTTTGCTGTACAATGTGAGGAAGGACCCATTCAATTCTTTTTATGAATTGTGTTCTCTTGCTTTTGGGATAACAATTGTTAATCTCTCCCAAAAATTTAAAGCAGGCTCTTTGCCAATATTCATTATCTTTCGATAGTGAGGAAATTTCCTCATTAAAGGTACTACAATTTCTGCTGGGTCCATTCCTGTCAACTGATAAGGTCTCAATTTTCCTTTTAGAACTAAATCAGAAATTTTTTTCTACATAAGTCTTTAAGTTCTTACTTGGTTTACATGTTAGAAATGTACATTCCAATATACTATTTTCCCTCTGCATCAAAATCCCTGTAAGGGAGTGTCTAGAGGAGAGTATGACCAGAATACAGTTAAGTTCTGGATTCACACAATCCACATGTGCCTCTTGTATTTTCTTTTCTACTAGAACCAATTTCTTCTCAGCTTCAGCTGATAATTCTCTTGGACTATTTAAGTCCTTGTCCCCTTTTAGGGTATTGGCCAAATTTACTAGTCCATTTTTGGGTATTCCAATGATAGTCTGTAAGTTGGAAATGCTTCTTGACAATTTTTGAAAATCATTAGGAGTCCACAATTGATGTCTCCTGAGTTGTACCTTTTGGGGTCTAATTTTTTGTAGATCTATCTTATATCCTAGGTAATTAATAGAATTTCCTCTTTGTATTTTTTCAGAAGCAATTTGTAGTCCCCAGCGAGGCAAAACTTTCTTTACTTCTTTAAACATGCTTTCTAAGGTATCTAACTTTGGATCAGCTAATAAGATACCATCCATATAATGGTAGATTATAGATTGTGGAAATTTTGCATAAATTATTTCCAACAGTTTTTCACAAAATATTGGCACAAGGAAGGGCTATTTAACATTCCCTGTGGGAGGACCTTCCATTGATATGTCTTGACTGTCTGGGAATCATTATAAGTAGATACTGTGAAGGCAAATTTTTCTCTATCCTTTTCTTGTAAAGGTGTGGTAAAGGAACAGTCCTTTAAGTCAATAACTATAATAGGCCATTCTTTAGGTAACAGAGAGGGCAAGGGCATCCCATTCTGTAAGGAGCCCATAGGCTGAATTACTTTATTTATGGCTGTCAGATCTGTCAGCATTCTCCATTTACCAGATTTTTTTTCTAAGACAGGATTTCTCTGTGTAGTTTTGGTGCCTGTCCTTGATCTCACTCTGTAGACCATGCTAGCCTTGAACTCACAGAGACCCACCTGGCTCTGCTCCCCAAGTGCTGGGATTAAAGGCATACACCACTGCCCCCCAGCCAGATTTCTTTTTAATAACAAATACAGGACAATTCCAAAGGCTAGTAGATTCTTCAATATGTTGAGCATTTAACTTCTCCTGAACCAGCTCTTCTAAAGCTTGTAGTTTCTCTTGTGTCATAGGCCATTGTCCAACCCAGATAGGTTTATCAGTTAGACATTTTAAAGGTAGGGCCATTGGTACTTCTGAGAGTTCAATGGCAGTTGTGCTCTGTTTGTATACAGCCTAAATGGTTGGCGGCTGTTTATTATAGTATCTTATAATATTATTTCCAGAAACATGAATTGGTCTATATTCCACTTCTGAGATTGGAGAAATTTTAATCTGGGTATTCCATTCTGTAACAAATCTCGGCCCCAAAGATTCACTGCTACATTTGCCACATATAGCTTCAGACTTTCTCTTTGTCCTTCTGGCCCTATCTATTCAACCCATCTAGAACTTTGTTTTACCTGAAATAGGGTTCCAATCCCTAGAAATTGGACATCTACGTCTTGAAGAGGCCAATTCAGATGCCATGATTTTGGTGTAATTATATTAACATCCACACCTGTGTCTACCAGTCCTTTCAGGACAATGTTATTAATTTGCACTCTAAGCTTTGGTCTTTGTTAATTTATGGGAGTCTGCCAAAATATTCATTTTATGGTGTTTTTTGGAATTTTTGATCCATCTATCAAAGTTGTTCTATCATCCAGTGCAGTATCGTTCTTTACATTAGCCACTGGGTCATTTAATTGTCCTGGGAAAGAATTTCCTACACAGTGGCTGGAAATGTTTGGACCATGTTTGATTTGAGAGCCTGAGAAAGGCCCTCCCAAGGCATTTCCCACTGGTAAAGGGTTACCTCATATGTCCCTTGTTGATCTGCATTCATTGGTCCAATGTCAGCCTTTGCCACCTCTGCATAATCCAGTAGATTGGGGTCTCCTGTTTGGGTTATTTCTAGAAGAAGCATTACTTCTAGGAGCACCTGTGTACAATTTCTTCTTATATGACCTGGTGTACCACAGTTAAAACATTTGTTACCTTGATGCCTCCTTCCACCTTTGGAAATCGCCTCTCCTATCCAAGCCTCATTACCATAGTTAAGAGACTCAGCACCGTTTGTATGTTGAATCCATTCCTCCAAAGGTGCTGACCTGACCTTTAAAGGTGTAAGTATTCTTTTGTATTCTGTATTAGCATTATCAAAAGCCAAAGATTGAGTTAATTATCTTAATTCTTGTTGTAATACTGTCTTGTTTATAGTCTTGGTCAGTCTTTGTAAAAAAAAAAATCAGTAAATGGTTCTTTTGACCCCTGGAAGACCTTCATATATAGCTCAGTTGGTTTCCCTGTTTCTGAAATTTTTTCACAAGCATTTAAAGCTGCTATACAGCATAGAGATAATGTATGCTCATGAAAGGTACCTTGTACATTTATATCAGCAAAATGGCC
Organism: Peromyscus eremicus; assembly: GCF_949786415.1. Taxonomy (NCBI): domain Eukaryota; kingdom Metazoa; phylum Chordata; class Mammalia; order Rodentia; family Cricetidae; genus Peromyscus; species Peromyscus eremicus. Next base: position 93,252,910 of record NC_081419.1, on the reverse strand, counting down.
CTCACCAAGAATTTGATCTTCGGAGATCTCAAAACCTCCAATTTTGCTGCTCAAGGGCCTTTGCTTCTTCTCTTGACCAGCTTTTCCATTGTAACTACTGGCTATATTCTAACACAGTTGAAATTAACTGATTCCAGTCATCTGGTATAGTTCTATTTCTAGAAGACCATGTATTTTACAACTGTTTTACATATGTTGAATGTATGCCATAGGTAATTACAGCCTCCCCAATGTGTTTTAAATCCCTCATATGAATAGGTTGCCAGATATATTCTATATAACCTTCAGGATGTGTATCATCTGCTGGCTTCTCATGGATGGTAACAGGATAAGCCATTTTATAAGAGCCACTTGGCGATGTTATTTCTTTTTTTTTTTTCTTTGTTTTTTTGTTTTTCGAGACAGGGTTTCTCTGTGTAGCTTTGCTCCTTTCCTGGAACTCACTTGGTAGCCCAGGCTGGCCTCGAACTCACAGAGATCCGCCTGGCTCTGCCTCCTGAGTGCTGGGATTAAAAGTGTGTGCCACCACCGCCCAGCCGCGATGTTATTTCTTGTATGTGTTTGAACCTCCTCTGTTGTAAAGGATTCTAGAGATTTCGTGGAATCATACAATTTTTTATGTTCATCTGAAACATATGATTTCCACAACTTTATTCTATCAGTTAGAGATAATCTTTCCTCCTTAGAAATAATCTGAATGGCATTAAGATTGCTCTGAAGGGTTATTGTTTTATACATTAAGTATTCATATTTATTATCACCACCTCCTTCGGGCCCTTTAGCCCAAGGTCATGGGTGGAGCAAATACCACTACATACTAATACATACATACATATATACACATATGCATGATATTGGCTCTCCTGTAACTTAACTCTGTAGACCAGGCTGGCCTTGAACTGAGAGATCTACCTGTCTATGCCTCTCAAGTACTAGGATAAAAGGCATGTGCCGCCGCCACATGGCACTGTGTATATGCATTTTAATAGTCTTTTGTCACTCAAGAACTCACTTAGATTGTCCATTATTGTTTTCCTTTTTTTCCCCTGGAACTACTGGGGTTGAACCTAGAGCCTCCTATATCCTAGATAAGCACTCTTTCACCGAGATATCCCCTGAGTCTTTAGAATAGCCATTCTCCTATTACTCATTTATTTAAAAAAAAAAAAAAAAGGCCAGTGGGTATTGGAGAGATGGACCAAGGGTTAAGAGTTCTTACTGTTCTTGCAGAGGAACCTGTTAATTTTCAACATCCCCATGGCAGCTCACAGCTGCTTGTAACTTTAATTCCATGGGGTCCAGCGCCCACTTCTGACCTTGGAAGACACCAGGCATGCATGTGGTGCACAGACATACATGAAGCAGAACATCCTTACACATAATATTTTAAAAATTAAAATTAAAAAATAGCTGGGCAGTGGTGTCACCTTTAATCTCAGCACTCTGGAGGCAAAGGCAGGTGAATCTCTGAGTTCAAGGCCAGCCTGATCTATGCAGTGAGTTCCAGGATAGCCAGGACTACACAGAGAAACCCTGTCTCCAAAAAACAACAAACAAAAAACATGTTTTTAATTTATATGTATCTATTGAGGGGCGGGACAGAGCAGTATGTGAATGTGCCACAGCATGTATAGAGGTCATCGGACAACTTGCAGGTGTCAGTCTCTCCTTTTATCTTGTGTGTCCCACGGATTGAGCTCAGGTTCTCAGGGTTGGCAGTAACTCTAGCAACTCAGCCATCTTACCTCTCTTCAGTAATGTTTTTCTAAAGTCTCAATTTCTATATTCCTATCTTCAGTATGGATGGCCCCCCCACGAAGAGAAGTTCTCAAGAGAGTCAGGGAGTGATAAAGATGTATCTAGTTTTTTATGTCAATATCATATTAAGGGCTGGGCTGACTGTTCAGTTGTTAGGACCTGAATTTTACACTTAGAACTCACAACTTTGAAAAGCCAAATATAGTAGCATGTGCTTATAATCCCAGAACTAGAGAAGCAGAAACAGGCAGGTCCTGGGACCCATTGGCTAGCTAGTCTACCCTAATGGCCAGTAAGAGACCCTGTCTTAAAAAAAAATCCAGGCAGTAGTGGTGCACACCTTAATCCTAGCACTTGGGAGGCAGAGGCAGGTGGATCTCTGAATTTGAGGCCAGCCTGGGCTACAGAGTGAGTTCCAGGACAGCCAGAACACAGAAAAACCTTGTCTCAAACAAACAAACAAACAAAACAAAAAAGAATCTAGGCCAGCAAGATTGCTTGCTACCAAGACTGCCAAACTGAGTTTGATCCCCAGCTCCACATGGTAGAAGAAGAAAACCAACCCTGACAAGTCACCCCAACCACGTGTCCTGTGTCACATGTGCCCACTTACCCATTCCAAGAATAACTAAAAATAAATGTAAATAAGGTGCTGATGCCTGAAGTTGTCCTCCGGCCTTCATGCACACACACACACACACACACACACACACACACACACACACACACACAATATTTGGTGTTCAGGGAAGGGGTTCCCAAGGCCTGCCCCTGTTTATTGGCAGTTGATAGCTTCTGGGAGGGAGAGGGACTTTTTTTTTTTTTTTTTTTTTTTTTTCGAGACAGGGTTTCTCTGTGTAGTTTTGCACCTTTCCTGGAACTCGCTTTGGAGACCAGGCTGGCCTCGAACTCACAGAGTTCCGCCTGGCTCTGCCTCCCAAGTGCTGGGATTAAAGGTGTGCGCCACCACCGCCTGGCTGACTTTTTTTTAATATAATTTTATTAGTATTATTTTATTTATGTGCATTGGTGTTTTGTCTGCTTGAAGATGTTGGGTACCCTGGAAATGGAGTTACAAACAGCTGTGAGCTGCCATGTAGTTGCTGGGAACTGAACCCGAGTCCTCTAGGAAGAGCAGCCAGTGCTCTTAACCGCTGAGCCATCTCTCCAGCACCAAAAGTGCACGGTGTTTTTGTTTTTGTTTTTGTTTTTGTTTTTGTTTTTTTAATTTTCTGGAGCAGAGGATCGAACCCAGGGGCTTGTGCTTGCTAGGCAAGCGCTCTACCATTGAGCTAAATCTCTAACCCCAACTTTTCTTTAAGAGTGGGGCCACTGAAAGGTTGTCCCTTCCCCAGTGGATGACTCCATGCTCTAGTGTAGATGTGCAGTGCTAATTTGATTCAATGGATTAAAAAAATTAAAAAACAAGGACATAAAGTTGTGAAGCAGATGTGATGGGTTTTGGGAGGAGTTGGAGGTAAGGAGTAAGGGGTAAATATGATCAGTATATATTGCATACATGTATGAATTTTGAAAGAATAAAGAGTAAATATCATAAGTGATAGAAATGAATACATATATTTATCATGCTTACTGTCTATTAAAAGAAAAAACCCATCAAGCTTTCCTGGTTGACATAGCAAGTTTACCTGCTTACTCTTTTCTTTCCTTCTGAAAATCCTAGTAATTGTATCTTTCATCATATTTATTGCAGTATCAGTATCAAAGATATCAATATCAAATCAGAGATATCCAGAATTTTACCCATATTAAGCAAGCACCCTGCCACAGAACCACAACTCTAAGTCCTGTTGTATCATTTAAATGACCGCTGCCAGCTTAACAGTGAGGATGCTCCCCATTTTCATCTGTGTTCTGTGCTTTTGGTCCTCAGATCCCTACTGTGGTCTTTCCTCATTTCGTGGTATTATCTGTTGTAGGTGGCCACAAACAGCCGAGTTTACTTGTTTGATATTTTCCTTCTGGGAATTCGTGCTTTCAACAATGGACTTCAGATGATTTTGGAAGACAAGAGAATCTTGAAGGTGGGCATTAGAAGCTGATTCCTGTAGTGATGAGGTTCGGGTAGGTCCTAATGACTCTCCATCTTCTGACTCCGCAGGTTATCCATGATTGTCGATGGCTTTCAGATTGCCTGTCTCATCAGTATGGCATCATGCTGAACAATGTCTTTGACACACAGGTATGAAGGGGATGCTGGAGAAAAGCCGGCACACATGGATCCTAGTTAAGATTCCCTGTCTAAAAATGATTGTGCCAAGTGTAGTGGCACATGTCTCTACTCCCAGTATTTGAGAAGCAGAGGCAGGTGGCTCTTTGTGAGTTGAAGGCCAGCTTGGTCTACATAAAGAGCTCCACATCATCCAGTGCTACACAGGGAGAACCTTAAAAAATAAAAGATTGAGCCTGTTTTTCCTGGTGGCCATTCCTGCCCATTTCTCGCATGAATTATGTCTATAACTTGTGAGAACTATAAAAATTGTATAGAATTTTTAGACTTAGAATTAGACTTTAGACTTAGAATCACTTAGGAGGAAGTCTTCTCTTTTTACTCTAGAATTGTAAAAGTAAGAAGGAAGCTGGGTATGCCATGACATTCAGAAACTTCAGAAATTTGAAGGTCATTCAGAAGTCTGATGTGGAGACTTAATATGAAGTGAAAAAGAGCATCTCACCTTTATTATGTGTTTACCTCAGGGGTGTGGGTTGTTGAGACTATTACACCCCTTTTAAAAAACCCTGCTTATGGGGCTATCAGGATGGCTTAGTAGTTAAGAGCACTTGTTGCTATTGCAGAGGACCCTAGTTTTGTTCCAGTACCAACATTTCCATCACTAACTCTGGTTCCAGGGGAACTGATGCCCTCTTCTGACCTCCACAGACACCGAGTGTACATATGGTACACACACATGCAAGCAGGCAAACACACATATAAAACAAAGTAAATAAATTATTTCTTAAAAATGAAAAAAACCTAACTGGCTCAAAATAATAACTTGATAAGATTTGAATGGACTCTTGCAAGGGACGGGAAGGAAATGAGAAATGCCTTGCCTAGCCCATTCTTAAAACTCATTTGGTTTCGATTTGACCCTGAAAGCAGTAAAACCACTGGTCCCAGTGTGGTTTCTCTCTTTCCCTCCTATTCTTGCGTCTTTCTTTCCCTCCCTTCCCTTGGTCTTTCTTTTTGTTCCTTTGGTGCTGGGGATTGATTATTATTTTTGAGGATCAACTCCTAAGTTCAATTTCTTGTTTAAATATGTGGCTCATTTTACTCTGTATGTATCTACTCAGGAAGTGTGTACCATTTCTTATGTTTGCAGTTCCTTTGGGCCTTCTGTTAGACTCTTTCAGTGTACAGTATTGACGCTGCCCTTGCGCCATGCTTACTCCCAAAGTCTCAGAGGAGTCTCCATTGTTCCCCTGAAGCCATTGGCATAAATATTGTTTTCCTTGCTCTCGAATGAACTCAAGGCCTTGCATAGAAGGCAAGCATTGTTGCTATAACTGATCACAGATTTGGCCTGGCTCCCTCAGTTCATTCTCTTATAGTTCTGAAGATGAGAAGGCTTACATCACTTTTCCTGGGTAAGAATCAGGGCGACAGCAAGATTGTTTTAGAGGTTATTGGGAGTGACTGCTCCCTTGCTTAAGAACAAAACCTTTGGACAGGGTTTCTCTGTGTAGGTCTGCTTATACTTGCTATGCAGCCTAGTCTGCCCTCGAACTTGCAGCTATCCACCATCTTCTGCATCGCCAGTGCTGGCATCATGGGCAGTGCTGGCATCATGGGCTTGCTCTACCAAACCCAGCACATTTAGCGGGGCTTTGATTGTTTTTGAGACGGGACTCATGTAGCCCTGACCTCAAGCTCTGTAGCCAAGGATGACCCTGAACTACTGAGTTTTCTCCTCCGGGCTCCACTGCGTTTCTCAGTAGCTAGAGGCCACGCACGTTCATTGCTTTGTGACTCCTTTCTCCCTCTTCAGAGTATGTCATTCTGTTGATAGGAAGCAGGAAGATTCGGGATTTCAAGGCCAGTCTCAGCTACCTAGTGTTCAAGGCCAGCCTGAACCACATAAGGCCCTGTCTCAAAAATTTTAAAAAAAAGAAGGGGGGGATGTGTATGTATGTGTGCAATACTGGATAAATGGTTCATCAGTTAAAAATACTTGCTGTGTAATGGTGAGGGTCATATTAGGGTCCCAGTACCCACATAACAAGCTGAGTGTCCCCGTGAACACCTGTAACGCCAGCTCTGAGGGAGGCAGAGATAGCAAGCTCACTGCAGCTTGCCGACTCCCAGCCTAGCTGAGAAACCACAAGCCCCAGGTTGAAAAGAGACCCTGCCTCAGAAGACTAGTCAGAGAGTGATGGAGGACACTCCCACTGTCCTCTTCTGGCCTTCACTTGCACACACAGTTGCAAACATCTGTACACACATGTGCATGCAGTAACATAGACATGTACATATACATAAAGAGTATGAGAGGTGACTCGGGTTAAGAGCACGTGCTTCTCTTGCAGAGGACATGAGTTTGATTCCTAGCAACTGCATAGTGGCTTACAGCACCCCATAATTCCAGATCCAGAGGATCTGGTGCCCTCTTCTGGCCTCCTCAGGCAACAGGCATACACTTAGTGCTCATACATACATATATGCAGGAAAAATGCTCATACACATGAAATAAAAAGATTCATCTTTTAAAAATTAAAAATAAGGCCGGGCGGTGGTGGCGCATGCCTTTAATCCCAGCACTCGGGAGGCAGAGCCAGGCGGATCTCTGTGAGTTCGAGGCCAGCCTGGGCTACCAAGTGAGTTCCAGGAAAGGCGCAAAGCTACACAGAGAAACCCTGTCTCAAAAAACCAAAAAAAAAAAAAAAAAAATTAAAAATAAGCCTCAGGCTGTGAGTGGTGATTGCCTTTAACCCACTTCTTAGGAAGCCTGTGAGTTTGAGGCCAGTCTGGTCTATAGAGTGAGTTCCAGGATAGTCAGGGTTACTAAGTAAGATCCTATCTCTAAATAAATAATTCTTAGAAAACAAAGGTAAAAAAAAAAATAGGAGCCGGGCATAGTGGCGCATGCCTTTAATGCCAGCACTTGAGAGGCAGAGGAAGGCAGATCTCTGTGAGGTCGAGGCCAGCCTGGTCTACAGAGTGAGTTCCAGGATAGCCGGGTCTACACAGAAAACCCTGTCTCAAAAAACCAAAAACGTTGTATAGTTTTGGCAAAGAAGCCAAAACTATACAATGGAAAAAAGAAAGTATCTTCAACATCTGGTGCTGGCAAAACTGGATGTCAACATGTAAAATATTACAAATAGATCCATATCTGTCACCATGCACAGAACTCAAGTCCAAGTGGATCAAAGACCTTAACATAAATCCAGTTACACTGAACTTGATAGAAGAGAAAGTAGGAAGTACTCTTGAACGCATTGGCACAGGAGATCACTTCCTAAATATAATACCAGTAGCACAGACACTGAGTACAACAATTAATAAATGGGCCCTCTTGAAACTGAGAAGCTTTTGTAGGGCAAAAGACACAGTCAATAAGACAAAAAGACAGCCTACAGAATGGGAAAAGACCTTGACCAACCCCACATCTGACAGAGGGCTGATATCCAGAATATATAAAAAACTCAAGAAACTAGACATCAAAATACTGAACAATCCAAATAAAAAATGGGCTAAAGAGCTAAACAGAAGTCTCAAAAGAAGAATCTCAAATGGCTGAAAGACATTTAAGGAAATGCTCAACATCCTTAGTCATCAGAGAAATGCAAATCAAAATGACTCTGAGATACCACCTTACACCTGTCAGAATGGCTATGATCAAAAACACCAATGACAGTCTATGTTGGAGAGGATGCGGAGCAAAGGGAACACTCCTCCACTGTTGGTGGGAGTGCAAACTTGTACAACCACTGTGGAAATCAGTATGGCGGGTTTTCAGAAAATTGGGAATCGATCTACCTCAAGACCTAGCCATACCACTCTTGGCCATATACCCAAGGAATGCTCAATCATACCACAGAGATATATGCTCAGCTATGTTCATAGCAGCATTATTTGTAATAGCCAGAACCTGGAAACAACCTAGATGCCCATCAACTGAAGAATGGATAAATAAAATGTGGCACATATACACAATGGAGTACTACTCAGCAGAGAAAAACAATGACAGCATGAAATTTGCAGGCAAATGGATGGAACTAGAAAATATCATCCTGAGTGAGGTAACCCAAACCCAGAAAGACAAACATGGTATGTACTCACTCATAAGTGAATTCTAGATATAAAGCAAAGGATAACCAGACTGCAACCCACAGATCCAGGGAGGCTACATAGCAGGGGGGACCCTAGGATGACTGTGGCTTATAATAAGGTTTGGTTTTACACAATCACTGGGCAAGCTTCAGTGAAACATTTCACTATTAGGATAAGAATTTGTACTGGCCAGGTGGTGGTGGCGGCGGCGGCGGCGGCGGCGGCGGCGGCGGCGGCGGCGGCGGCGCACGCCTTTAATCTCAGCACTCGGGAGGCAGAGCCAGGCGGATCTCTGTGAGTTCGAGGCCAGCCTGGTCTCCAAAGCGAGTTCCAGGAAAGGCGCAAAGCTACACAGAGAAACCCTGTCTCGAAAAACCAAAAAAAAAAAAAAAAAAGAATTTGTACTGTATCAAGCTGATAATAAAAAATAAAATAAAAAAAAGAAGGAAGGAGAAAATAAAGAAAAAGTAGGGCTGACGAGCTGTCTCACCAGATGACGGCATTTGCTGCCAATCCTGAGCACAGTTCCTACAACTCATATGACAAAAGGAGAGAAGCAACTCCCACAAGTTGTCTTGTGGCCTTCACAAGTGCAAGACAGCATGCATGTGCCCTACCCAGATGGAAAGTAAAAGTACCCTGTCATCTGTTCCTGTCACCTTCCCCTCTGCTCCACTCTGGTTCACTCTCCATCTGTGACTTTAAAAGAGCCCATGTGAAGCCGGGCGGTGGTGGCGGCGCACGCCTTTAATCCCAGCACTCGGGAGGCAGAGCGAGGTGGATCTCTGTGAGTTCGAGGCCAGCCTGGGCTACAGAGTGAGTTCCAGGAAAGGTGCAAAACTACACAGAGAAACCCTGTCTCGGGGGAAAAAAAAAAAAAGCCCATGTGAGCTGGGTATAACAACATACGCTCACGCCCACAGTTCCAACACTGGGGGAGCCGAAGTGAGGGGGCCACCCTGCCAAGCCAGCCTCAGTTTAGTTCTAAGCCAGCTTGGGCTACATTTTAAGACCCTGTCTCAGAACAAAACATTTGATTTTATTTAGGACCTACTCAAATGATTTAGGATAATTCATTTTAGGAACCTTAATCAGAGTCTAGGGATTAAGAAATAGATTTTTTGTGTGTGTCTGTTTAAAGACAGGGTCTCATGTCACCCAGACTGGCCTCAAACTGAGGATGACCTTGAAGTCCCCGATTCTCTGCCTCTGCCTCCCAAACACTGGGATTACTGGCAAGCTCCACCATACCCAGCATAGGCATAGATAGATAGAGTCGTTGTCCAACCTGTGGCGTCTAGAAAAATTATTCTTGCCGTTTTTAAATCTCTGTATTTGTGATACGTGTGCATGTACGTGTGGGTGCAGGCACAAAGGGCCGTGTGCACATGTGGAGGTCAGGAGACAACCTTGGGCGTGGGTCCTTGCTTTCTCTCTTGCTGTTCACGGCTGCATACACCAGGCTAGATGGCCTGTGAGCTTGTGGGAACCCTCCTGTCTCTGCCTCCTCTCTTGTCCTAGGAGTGAGCACTGGGATTCAGATAGGAATCCGATCTGCCAAGTCTTGCTTTGTGTGGATTCTAGAGATCTGATTCAGATTCTCACACATGCATGGCACATGTTTTGCTCACTGAGCTGTTTCCCCAGCCCAGTATAGCAATTCTTAATTTTATTGGTGTTTCTTACCAAGATGTTGCCAGAGTGGCTGTTAAGTAAGAAACTCAGTTCTTGAGCAGCTAGCTCTGCTGCCTTTGTCCTGCCTACTGCATCCCTGCTGTATGTTATATAAACTTGTTTCTTCTATTCTGAAGAAAAAAATCTTAAATTCTTTTTTTCCCCATTCTCCAAAGGCACCAAAGTGTAATAACAAAAAGAGAGAAGAAAATAGACAATGCGGAGCTGTGTTATCTCCTAGCTTGATTGTTTTCTTTTCAAAATAAGTTGACTGACCTGCTTTAAATTTACCTATGGCATCTGTGGCATGACCTCAGGGCAAATGGAATTTAAACATCTCTCTCTCTCTCTCTCTCTCTCTCTCTCTCTCTCTCTCTCTCTCTCTCTCTCTGTATGTTTCTGTCTCTTTCTCATCTCATGTAGTCCAGGCTGGCCTCCAATTCCCCATGTCCTAGATAATGATCCTCTTGCCTCTGCCTCCCAAGTACTGGGGTTACAGGCTTGTACCCGAAAGTCTAGTTTTTGCTGGGGTGGAGCCCAGGGCCTGGGGCATGCTAGGCAAGTATGGTACCAGCAGAGCTACATCCCAGCCCTTACAGATAAGTTTCTCAGAGTATTTCTGACATGAGATAGTATTCTGTGTGTTGCTTAATTTTCATTTGTTGTTGTTGTGGGGTTAATTGTTTTCTGTTTCATACATTAGGTAGCAGATGTCCTTCAGTTTTCCATGGAAACGGGTGGTTTTCTTCCAAACTGTATCAGTACTTTGCAGGAGAGTTTAATCAGACACCTTAAAGTTGCCCCTAAGCATCTCTCCTTTTTAGAAGAGAGACGAAAACGTGTTCAGGTAAGTGTTAAAAGATGTGTCATTTGAACTCCCGGCGTGCTCTGCACAGGACTGTCAGCCTCTGTGATGGGGAAGTGACAGCTGCCATGCAAGCCTAGGCACTGCCAGAGCCTTAGCTGTGCCAGGGAGGAGCAGTTCGCGGTTCCAAGTGGATAGAAACCAGAATCCAGATTTTTTTAATTATAAATTAAAAAGTACTCTGAGTGCTGGAGAGATGGCTCAGAGGTTAAGAGCATTGGAGCTCTTCTAGAGGTCCTGAGTTCAATTCCCAGCAACCACATGGCAGCTCACAACCATCTATAATGAGATCTGGTGCCCTCTTCTGGCCTGCAGGGACACATGCAGACTGAACATTGTATATAATAAATAAATAAATTTAAAAAGAAAAGAAAGGCCGGGTGGTGGTGGCACACACCTTTAATCCCAGCACTAGGGAGGCAGAGCCAGGTGGATCTGTGTGAGTTCAAGGCTAGCCTGGTCTATAGATCGAGATCCAGGTCAAGCACCAAAACTACGCAGAGAAACCCTGTCTTGAAAAACCAAAAAGAAAAGAAAAAGTACTCTGAAATAAATTTTCAAGTTGGGATGGGGAAGCTTTTATAGAAATTTGAATTAAGACATTGGAACCAAAATCATCGTAGTTGCTTTTCCCAAAGCTATATAAATTTTCTTTAGTGCATGTCTTATTCAGGGTACTATTGCTGTGAAGAGACACCATGGCCACATGACCACAGCAGCTCTTATAAAGGAAAACATGTAATGGGGTGGCTTGCATTTCAGAGGTTTAGTCCATTATCATCATGGCGGGACATGGCAGCATGCACACAGACATGGTGCTGCAGAAGTAGCTGAGAGTCCTACATCTTGCAGGCTACAGGAAGTGAACTGAGACACTGGGCATGGCTTGAGCATATATAAGACCTCAAAGCCAGCCTCCACACAGTGACACACTTCCTCCAACAAGATCACATCTACTCCAACAAGGCCACACCTCCTAATGGTGCCACTCCCTTTGGGGGACCATTTTCTTTCAAACCACATTCCACTTGTGGCCCCCAAAGGCTTGTAGCCATATCATAATGCAAAAATGCATTTAGTCCAACTTCAAAAGTCCCCATAGTCTTAAGTTCAAAGTCTCTTCTGAGATTCGTGCAGTCTCTTAACTATAATCTCCTATAAAATCAAAATAAAAAAGCAGATCACATACTTTCAACATAAAATGGCACAGGATATACATTACCATTCCAAAATGCAGAGAAGGGAGCATAGTGAGGAAATACTGGACCAGACCAAGACCAAAAACCAGCTGAGCAAACTCCAAACTCTGCATCTCCATGTCTGATGCCAAAATGCTCTTCAGATCTCCAACTCCAGCTTTGTGAACTGCAATGCACTTCTTCCTCTTGGGCTGGTTCCACTCCCTGTTAGCAGTTCTTCTCTACAGGTATCCCATGGCTCTGGCATCTCCAACATCTTGGGGTCTCCAAGGCAATCCAGGCTCCACCTTCACAGCTTTGTGCAATGGCTCCTCTAGGCCTCCATTCAGGGACACCCCATACATGCCTGGCCTCAGCAGCATTCCTTAGTCGCAGAGGGAGATTCCATAATGCCTTTCTTCTATCCTTGAAGCTAGAACCACGTGGCCAAAGCTGCCAAGTTCTGCTTCTTCACCAGCTTTCTGTTTTCCGATAGTTTCCTTCACTGCCTAAGCTTGGCTGTTCTGGAACTTGCTTTATAGACCACCTCAAACTCAGAGATCTGCCAGCCTCTGCCTTTCAAGTGCTGGGATTAAAGGCATGTACCATCACACCTGGCTCCAATTTTTTCTTTAATTTCTTTTCACAAATTGGAAATTTACCTAGGTGAAATCTTGCCCTGAGGTCACCACTTCCTTTATTCCATTTCTTAATCCGGTTATTTCCTTGAACACAGGATTTAGTTCCATTCCACTTTCTGATGCTCTTTTTCTCCTCAAATATTTCCCCGTGCTCAGCTTGCTCCTTTTCATTATAAATCTTCATTGGACTTAACACTAGTAACCACAAAAATAGAGTCTATACTAGGCTGTTTTGAGATTACCTCTGCCAAGGGAATTAATCTAAAACTCTTCACTTTAACCTCAGGCAAACTTTTCGGACAAAGGCAAAAAGCAGCCACATTTTTTATCAGAATAGCCTGAGAATAGTTTCTAGGCAACATACTAAAATTCTTCTCCTCTGAAACCTCTTGAGCCAGCCTCCCACAGTTCAGATCACTCTCAGCACCACCATCTTCCATGCTCCTACTAGCATGGCCCATTAAGCAGCACATAAAGCATCCCACTGCTTCCCTAACCCAAACTCCCAGAGTCTAAATTCCTCTAAACAAAAGCATGGTCAGGCCTTTGGTAGCAATACCCCAGTTCGTGGTACCAACATCTGTCTTAGGGTGTCTCTATTGGTATGAAGAGACACCATGACCACATGACCACCGCAATTCTTAAAAAAGGAAAACATGGCCGGGTGGTGGTGGCGCACGCCTTTAATCCCAGCACTCGGGAGGCAGAGCCAGGCGGATCTCTGTGAGTTCGAGGCCAGCCTGGACTACCAAGTGAGTCTCAGGAAAGGCACAAAGCTACACAGAGAAACCCTGTCTCGAAAAACCAAAAAAAAAAAAAAAAAAGGAAAACATGTAATGGGATGGCTTACATTTTCAGAGAATTAATCCATTATCAGCATGCAGGCAGCCATGGTGCTGGAGAAGTAGCTGAAAGTCCTACATCTTGCAGGCAACAGGAAGTGAACTGAGACACTGGGCATGGCTTGAGCATATGAGACCCTCAAAGCCAGCCTCCACAGTGACACACTTCCTCAAACAAGACCACAAGGCCATAGTGCTGCTTACATTGGGGGCTATTTTCTTTCAAACCACCACAGTGTATAATATCCTTACATGCAAACCTGGTTTGTGAGTGTATTACCTACAAAGTTGGTCATTGCTAAAATCTAGCATTTTTCCCTTCAGTGGTGCCAGGGATTGACTCAGGACTTTGTATATGATAGGCAAGTGCTCTGTCATTGAGCTATACTATACTCCAAGCCCTCCCTCCAACTTTGTGAGCTTTTGTGGTACTGGCAATGAAACCTAGGGTCCTAGACATGGTAGGCAAGCTGTATGGCTGGCCTGCATCCTCAAACTTTGAGCAAGAAATCCTGATGTACCAGCCTCCCTCCCAACCCTACTTTTCTCTGACTCACTTTAGGGTATCCAGGGGTCCCGGGGTTTATCCATGTCTGGCGTGATATCTAAGGGAAAAAAAATCTACATAAACTATGTTGTTATGTCTGTTAACTTTATTCCTCTAAGACAAAATTCTATCAATACAGCTATAGCTCCACCAGGCACTAAAGGCAGGAATAACTCTAGACATACCAAGCTCTTTATCTGTCTACTTTATTTCTCTGGGATGAAAGAAATCCTGTTTCCCTAGCTTCAGTTCTGTCCAGCTCATAGTCCTGTTAACGACTAAATGCCTCTGCTTCCAGCCTCATCTTCATCCCCTGTATCCTCTTTCTCCATCTCTGCTACTCTCTACTCCTGGCACTCAGAAAACTCTACCCGAGATCTGCTTATTCTCTATGGGACCTGTCTTCCTCTCTTCTCTCTAGCCATGCCTTTCTGTGCATTTCTACAGAAAATGCCTGCCCTTTCTTTCCCTGGGCATGCGGTTCTCTGCCTCCTCAGGAATGTTATTCTACCTCTCACCTTGATAGGTAAAAACCTCTTTTGTTCTCAGTCAGTTGCTCTGGAGAGCCACTAGGCCTCAGTTTAGGAGGATGGCCTGAGCTTCATTTGCACAAGAAACAAAGCTATGCATCTCCTGCCAGCTTTTCTTTGCTTATGTGACCTTATCCAGGCACTGGCTCAGCAGGGAAGTTACCTAGAAGTTTAGCCAGGTCTGAAAATATTTGGCCACGCAAGAAATTCAAAGTAGAAGACCTCTGGAATATTAAAGGCTGGATAGCACCCAATATTCATAATAAATGGCTTGTCTCTTGACAGTACCCTTGGTCGGTCAAGGTATAGCTTTAATACACAGCTGAATCTCTATAGTATATTCTTGTGGCCCGCAAGAACTCACAGACACTGTATATATGGGGTGCATGTACCTGCTCAGAGGCCACCGACAATGAGAAAGTAGAGACTAGTAGATGACATTGGCAGTGTTTTAAATTGTTTGGTCTTTGGTTTTTTGTTTTTTTTTTTTTCAAGGCAGGGTCTCACTGTGTAGCCCTGGCTACACTGTGTACCACCTGGCTTAATTTTACTTACTATTAATTAAAACTGGTCAGTGGTGGTGTACACCTTTAATCCCAGCCAGAGCTGTTACACAAAGAAACCTTGTCTTGGGGGCAAAAAAATGGTTTTACTTTCTCTAGGAAAATCCAGAAGTATGGTTGACAAGACCTCTTCCACCCCCTTTATTGAAAATCTTGGCCCTGGAAACATCCTACTTGCTTCCACTCCGCTTGGTACTCTTGGATGAGATGATGTCGGACTTAACCACACTGGTGGATGGATACCTAAACACCTATCGAGAAGGTTCTGCAGACCGGCTTGCAGGCACAGAGGTAAGCGCAGCTTTCTGCGGGTGTGTTGTGTATTCTCTGTCTCGTCCTCTCTCCACTGTTGGTTTGGGGAGTCCCTTGTGTGTTTGTGCATTTGCTGTGTTGGGGATCAAACAGAAGACCTCATACATACTCAGCAAACCCCCGACTAATGAACTACATGCACAGCCCTTTCTAAATTTTTTGTTTTAAGAAAAGGTCTGACCAAGTTGTCTAAAATGGCCTTGATCTCTGTCCTGCTTCCTTCTGGAGCAGCTGGGATTACAATCTTGGGACGCCAGATTTGACTGTGACACCTACTCTTCACAAATACAGCAACTTTCATGGGATAGCCTTGTGCTCAATCTTCTTTTTCTCCAACAAGGACTGATGTGTTCCCGGCTTTCCTCAAACTTGCTATGTAACCAAGGAAGACCTTGAGTTCCTGATCCTTCTGCCTTCACCTGGGCAGTGCTGGGCTGCAGGCATGTGCCACTATGCCCTGTTTTTGTAAACTCAGGGCTTCACTCATGCTAGACAAGTATCCTGCCAACTGAGCTACAACCTAGATCCCCTTTTTTGCCTTTAAAAATATATATAGTGTGTGTGTGTGTGTGTGTGTGTGCGCGCGCGCGCGCGCGTGCGCATGCATGTATATATGCGTGTGTGAGAGGGAGTATGGATGGAGGCCAGCAGGGACACCAGATCTCCAGAAACGAGTTACAGATAGTTGTGAGCCATCATGTGGGTGCTGGGAACCAAACCTGGGTCCTCCAGAAGAGCAACAGTTTCTCTTAACCAATGAGTCTTCTCTACCTCCTTGTTTTGTTTTTTCAACAGTATTATATATTCAGGATTGACCTTGAACTTACTATATATCTAAGGATGATCTTGAACTCTTGATTCTCCTGCCTCCACCTCTCAAGAGCTAGGATTACAAGCATGTGCCACCATGTTGAGATTGATACATTGTGTATGTGTGTGTCTGTGTCATGTGCATGCATGTCTGTGTGGTGTATACATGTTTGTACCCATATGTGGAATGCTAGCCTGTGCTTGAGTTTATGGAGAAGAGAGATCAACGTGTATTTTTTTCTGCTGTTTTTTTACTTTTTCCGCCCCTGCCCCCTTTAGTTTTTCAAGACAGGGTTTCTCTGTGTAGCCCTGGCTGTCCTGGAACTCGCTCTGTAGACCAGGCTGGCCTCAGACTCACAGAGATCCGCCTGCTTCTGCCTCCAGAGTGCTGGGATTAAAGGCATGCTCCACTACTGCCAGGCTTAGACAGATTTTTTTAATTAAACATAAGAGGATCGTAGAGCTGGGTGTGTAGCTCATTTGGTAGAGTGCTTGCCTAGTACGCATGAAGTCCTGAGTTTGATCTCTACAACCACATAAACTGGGCATGGTGGCTCACACCTGTAATCCCAGCACACGGGAAGATCAGAATTTCAAGGTCATCTGGAACTACATAGTGAATTCAGCCAGCCTGAGCTACATGAGACCCTGTCTTAAAACAAACAGCAGCAAATTCCCCCCAAATATGTGAATACACCATAGCAGTAGTACACACTTGTAATTCTAGTCCTTAGGAGAATAAGGTCAGATTATAGTGAGTTCCAGGCAACTATGGGTTACATAGGAAGTTTAAGATTATTTTGAGCTACATGGTGAGACCCTGCCCCACAAAAGGTACTGAAAAAAATATGTAAAACTATGTTACCATATGGGTAGAATAATTTTAGAAAGTTATAAAAATTCATACTTGAGGGGGTTGACATGTAATCTAGGACTTGGGATGTTGGTCACTGGTAGAATACTAGTCTACCTTATTATAAAGCCTGAGTGGGATCCCAGTTACCACACACATGAGAAGTCATCCAGTGCAGACAAACATTTACTAAGTCAGGTGCACACACACATACACACACACACCCCTGAGATCATATGTACACTGACTGTACCTGGGTGTTAAAGCTTTTCAGAGGGTGCACCTTCTAAGCCAACTTAAGCCAAGCTGGGAAACATATTTCCTGTATTTACATACACACACACACACACACACACACACACACACACACACACACACTTAAATATTTAATTTTCTTAAATACTTAAATTACTCAAAACAATACAATCAAAATTTTAAAGTAGTATTATATTGGAAACACTAGAGGGCACTACAGGAACACATTTGGATAAACTCACTTGCCTGTTCTCCTCAGGGGTGACAGGGACCATGTTTGGTTCAGTCTTGGCAAACCTGTGCTTGTTTGCTTTCCCAGCCTGAGTGTATGGAGCTGCCAGAGGAGCTTCTTCAACTCAAGGACTTCCAGAAGCAGCGCCGAGAGCGAGCTGCGAAGGAGTACAGAATGAATGTGCAGGGCCTCCTCATAAGGACAGTGCTGCATCCAAAGACACCAGCCAGTCGCACACCAGGGAAAGAGGGCCCAGTCAGAGGCTTTTTAGTTTGTAAAACTTCGGACGTAGACAAAGCTCCACACTTTCTATGTCACAGATCTTATAAGGATGAGAATTTTTTGGATAGAGAATCTAAAGAAACCACAGCAAATTCTCAAATTCTGCCTCCCATGAAGGAAGGCAAAGCCAGTGAGGATTCTGAGAACAAACCAATGTGTCAGGAGTCAAGGGGGCCAGAAGACCTGAGAACCCAGAAGGCTTGCTCACTGACTCCCACGCATGCGTTTCAGTCACATTTTTCTTTGAAGGAGGAGATAGAACAGTTGCTGATGGTGGAAAATAAGGGAGCTTTGAGAAGCCCAAATCAAGACACTTCGGTGTCTCCTTCTCTTCCCCCAGAAAGCTGGGGGGCACCAAGTGACACTTTCCCTCTTCCTGAGAACGCTCTGATTTCTACACTTCCACCCTGCCCAGCGCTGGAGAAGACAGATTCATGGATAAGTCCATCTCCAAATCTGTTTTAGGATTTACGGTTGGCTGCTGAGTCCATGAAGGGGACTCATCTACCCTGCCAACAGGGTCCATGTGTTTCTCCTGGGGTAGGTAGGGTGGTTAGGTCTCAGCCACAGGCTTCTGGGAAAATGATGGCCTTCAGTTAGTGCTTCTTCCCGGTGTCTGGATTAGGATGGAAGGAATAAGTAAAATAATGGACCAAGTCAAACTTCTGATATGCAGAAATATTCCCAGTAGCCTGAGTAATCACTTCTCATAATTTAGGTTTCAAGCATTTGAAGAATTGAAAAATGCTTGTGCTCAGTATCTGGAAGAATCTAGTTTAGGAATATTGTGGGCAGCTCCTGTGGATGGTAGAGCTGGTGCAGCCTGCACAGGCCATGGGTTCAGTCTGCAGCATCACCAGAAAACAAGTTGTATTTTTATGTTTGTTTGGGTTTGGGTTATTTTTTGGCCTTTAGAGTGAAGTAAATCTAAAAACCTTTATTTATAGGTTAAAAAATGTTTCTCATCCAACTTCACCAGTACTTTTCTCCTTAAAATACTACTTGAATTGTGAATTTTTGTCTATTGTATTCTAGCCTGAGAATAAGTAATGTCATTATGGGGTTCAGTCTCAATCTTCTTTATATCTCATTAACCTTAAGGTTTTGTCCACTTTCCTAACAAAGCAGAGGTGCTGGCTTCTTTGTTATCCCCTTGGTGGAAATGTAGAGTTTGAGTCCAGTGTATCTGCCTAGAGCTGTTACATTTTCTGAGTGAAAGAAAGACAGCTCGAAAAAGGGCACTTTGTGTAAAACAACCAATAAACCTGCTTTGGCATCAGATCATCTCTCTCTTTCCCTTTTTGTGTGAGATTGTGGAAATTTTAGAGTAATATCTAAATTCCTAGGTCTGGAGTCTTGTTTAGAAATCCGTATTCTAGCTAGACACGGTGGTGCACACCTCTGATCCCAGCCTTTGGGAAGTTAGGCAGGAGGGTAGCCATTGGAGGCCAGCCTAGGTTTCATGGGAAGACCATGCTTCACTAATTTTTAAAATCTGCCTACTGCTGTGGGATGTTCTGTATGGCAAATGTGTTGCTGATTGGTCAATAAATAAAACACTGATTGGCCATTGGCTAGGCAGGAAGTATAGGCCGGACAAGAAGGAGAATAAAGCTGGGAAGTGGAAGGCTGAGTCAGAGAGACACTGCCAGCCGCCATGATGACAAACAGCATGTGAAGATGCCGGTAAGCCACGAGCCATGTGGCAAGGTATAGATTAATGGAAATGGATTTGTAAGAACAGTTAGCAAGAAGCCTGCCAAGGCCATACGGTTTGTAACCAATATAAGTCTCTGTGTTTACTTGGTCGGGTCTGAGCGGCTGTGGGACTGGCAGGTGAGAGAGATTTGTCCTGACTGTGGGCCAGGCAGGAAAACTCTAGCTACAGCCTGCCACCTGTTACAGGACTGTTACTGCACCTTGAAGATGCAGGGATCGTCCAGGGACAGCAGTGAAAACCAGTTGTTTTATCAGTGTCACTGAAGGAATTAGTGTTCCCTCTCAGATTCCAGACCCAAAGCAGGGTGTAGTGGCCCACCTCTGTAATCCTAGCACTTAGGAGGAAGAAGCAGGGGGATCCAAAATTCAAGGTCATTCTCAGCTCTGTAGTGAGTTCAAAGCCTGCCTGGGCAAAGGAAACCCGTCTCAGCAACAAAACAAACTAAATGAAATGCTCTTAAATGAAAAAGAACTTTTAGGGCTGGAGAGATGGCTCAGTGGTTAAGAGCACTGGCAGCTCTTCCAGAGATCCTGAGTTAATTCCCAGCAACCACATGGTGGCTCACAACCATTTATAATACAATCTGACATGTAATTATACATGCAGTGCACTCATACATAAAATATAAATGAGGCCGGGCGGTGGTGGCGGCGCACGCCTTTAATCCCAGCACTCGGGAGGCAGAGCCAGGCGAATCTCTGTGAGTTCGAGGTCAGCCTGGGCTACCAAGTGAGTTCCAGGAGAGGCGCAAAGCTACACAGAGAAACCCTGTCTCTAAAAACAAAACAAACAAAAAATATATATATAAATGAATAAAATTTTAAAAAAGGAAAAGAACTTTTAAATTAAAGTTTTAAAATTTTTATTTATTTTTCTTTTATGTGCATGAGTGTTTTGCCTGTATGTATGTCTGTGCACCACGTATGCTCAGAAGCCAGAGGAGGGCATTGGATCCCAGCCCTAAACAAGACATTTCTACCATTTCCTCTAAGGCTCAGGGAACATTGCAGAACAGGAGGTGGAAAAAGATCAAGAGCCAGAGAGAGGCCAGGTGGTGGTGGCAGCAGTGGCACATGCCTTTAATCCCAGCACTCGGGAGGCAGAGCGAGGCGGATCTCTGCGAGTTCGAGGCCAGCCTGGTCTACAGAGTAAGTTCCAGGACAGATGTTACACAGAGAAACCCCTGTCTCAAAAATTAAAACAACAACAACAAAAGAGCCAGAGACAGAAGGGCTACAGATCTCATCTGGACAAGACAGCCATCGCAAGCCCAGCTCCCAAGATGACTGGACCTGTCAGTCAAGCTTGGCTGGAAGACTGCTGAACTATTCCCTGCTGATAGATTGATGAAGCAGGAAATCTTGTCTTTAGTTGTATACCTACTTGTGCCCCCACCAGGCTCTGATGGGTAGTTCCAATTCAATGGTCATACAGTTGGCCCTGGTTAAACTAAATGAATGGGTCTCCCCAAAAGAAGACCAAAAGTCACCAGGTGGCGTATGCCTTTAATACCAGCACTCGGGAGGCAGAGCCAGGTGGATCTCTGTGAGTTCGAGGCCAACTTGGTCTACAGAGTGAGATCCAGGACAGGCACCAAAACTACACAGAGCAACTCTGTCTCGAAAAACCAAAACCAAACCAAAACAAAACAAAAAACCCAAAAGTCATGAATCTGTGAAAGAACTGGTAGAGAGGAGGGGGCACTTGATGAGGGGAGGGAGATGATTGTCTCTGGAGGGAGATTAATCAGAATATATATACATGTATGAAATTGTCAAAGAACAAAATTAATAAAGTAATGTATGGATGGCATCCCAACAAGTTGCACAAAAAGATAACCCTCTCCTTCCTTCCTCTTCCTGGAACTTGTTCTAATGACTGTTTGCCTGGTTTGTTTTTATGACAGAGTTCTTATTACAGCACTTAGCATTTAGTTGTCAGGCGGCTTCCAAGTTGTAAACAGTAATGCACTGGGGGAACTTGAGGCCTCCAGAATGCAGAAGTAGTCACTGAGGCTACAGATGCAATGTGGAGGCATCAAAGCCCTAGACCTCACTTCCTGGCCTCTGGTTTACATTGTAGTCGATGATTCTCATCAGCTGTTTACATCTAACAGCTGTCACTAGTTCATAAGAAAAGGAAGGGGGGGGTAAAAATTAAAGGTGTTTGGCACCAAAAGAGAGAAGTGGGCTGCAGGTGGGACTCTCGTTGCTGCTTAGCCTGCTGCTCTCTCTCTAAAATGTGCATTTATTTTATGTGCAGGGGTGTTTTGCCTGCATGTATGTCTGTGCACCAATGCATGCAGTGCCCATGGAGGCCAGAGAAGAGCACTGGATCTCCTAGGCCTGGAGTTACAGATGGTTGTGAGCCACCGTGTGGGTTCTGGAAGAGCAGCCAGTGCTCTTAACCACTGCTCCATCTCTCCAGCCCGCACCCACTGTGTTCTTGCTGTATGCAAAATTAAAAAAAAAAAAGAGGGAAGGGTATAGATGGCTCAGCAGGTAAAGGTGCTTCCCACCAAGTCTGAGGACCTGAGTTCAACCCATCAGTGATAGATGCTGCAAGCTCCCCCTCGAAAACAAACAAAAACCCTTAGGATCTTGTGGGAGACATGAATGCACATGTTTAACTAAAAAACAGTTAACGTTCAGTGCGCACCAGTCCGTGATGGTGGTGAGAGGCCCAGGAGCTGGAGAGAGGAGAGGACACTTGTTCTGGAGCTGAAGTGTGTGGGCATGCTTCTTGAGAGGTAGGAGGGGGTGCACCGTAGCAGGAGAAGAAGGATTTCACTGTGGAGAGAGGAGAAAACATACAGGGTATGGTCCTGTGAGGCAGGGAGGTAGATGCATCTGTGTGTGTGTACTCTGGGGGTTGGGGTTCTTTTTTTTTTTTTTTTTTTTTTTTTTTTTTTTTTTTTTTGGCTCCAAGCCAAAGAACTGACTCAGCTAATGTAAGCAAAAAGAGAATTTATTGGAAAGATGAGTGACTCTCAGAAATGATGGGAAATTTAGAGAATTAAATTTGGAACTAGAATCAAGGGTGCTGCAGAACTGGAGGTAGCAGGGACTACTCAGCTGTTGGAGTGAGTGCCAATATGAATGTTTCTGTCACTGAATAATCTGACTTGGGATTCAAAACCTTGAGGCAGGGAGCAGGGATGGGAACTGGGATCAATAGCTGGTCCTAGTTAGAAGTGTGTTATTATTACACGGGGGTGACTGGATGACATAATTTAGTGTCCATTACAAAAGGCTATAGGCACATCCTAGGATCCTTAAAAAGGATGATGTGTGTGATGCTGTGTGGAATTCCAGCACTTGGGGGATGGAGGCAGGAGGAGTGGGAATACTAAAAGTCTAGGGGCTGAAGAGATGGCTGGGGGTTAGGAGCACTTGCTGTTCTCTCAGAGGACTCAGATTCAATTCCCAGCACCCACATGGGGCTCAGAACCATCAGTAACTCCAATTCCAGGGCATCTGGCACCCTCCTCTGGCCTGTCCGAGCACCAGGCACATGTCCTACATAGACAGATATGTGGGAAAATTCCTCAGAGGAAGAGTACAAAGGTCTGGACTACATGGGGTAGACACAGTTGCCAGGAAAAACAGCAACAACAACAAAAACCAAATGCCCGGAGCCGAGGACATGGCTCAGCGGGGAAAGTGCTTGTCATACAAACATGAAGACCTGAGCATGGAACCCCAGGACCCATGTAAAGAGCTGGACATGGGCATTCCCTGGGGCTCACTGGTCAGCCTGTCTAATCAACTGGTGAGCTCAAGTTTCATCAAAGAATCGTTGCATTAAAATACATACATAGAGCTGGACAGTGGTGGCACACGCCTTTAATCCCAGCACTCAGGAGGCAGAGACAGGCGATCTCTGAGTTTGAAGCCAGCCTGGTCTACAAAGCGAGTTCCAAGACAGGCACCAAAACTACACAGAGAAACCCTGTCTTGGAAAACCAAAAAACAAAACCCCACAGACACATGCATACACACAGTAGAAAGTGTCAGTCTCAATACAAGTGTAGGTGCACACACAAGTGTACCTGCATGCACATACACTCAAAAAGAAAGGAAGGAAGGAGGGAAGGAAGAAAAGAAGGAAGGAAGGAAGAAGGAAAGGAAGGAAGGAAGGAGGGAAGAAAGGAAGGAGACCAATAAAATGAAAATTAGATAGGAAGAAAATCAGAGTAGTATCCCTGTGGTGGGTTAAGAGAAAATGGGCCCCAAAGGGAGAGACACTATTAGGAAGTGTGGCCTTGTTGGAGGAAGTGTGTCACTGTAGAGGAGGGCTTTGAGGCCTCATATATGCTCAAGCCACACCCAGTGAGACAGTTTACTTCTTGTTGACTGTGGGTCAAGATGTAGGACTCTCAGCTCCCTCTCTAGCACCATGTCTGCCTGCAGCCACCATGTTGTACCATGATGATAATAGACTAAACCTCTGAAACTGTAAGCCCCGCCCCCTGCCCCCCACCCCATGGTCCAAACAGAACTCTCTCACCTGCTGTCCTGCAGCTGCTCAGACCCAAGTAAACACACAGAGGCTTATATTATTTACAAACTGTATATGGCCTATGGCTTTAGCAGCTTGCCAGCTAGCTCTTTCATCTTAAGTCAACCCATTTCTATAAATCTATGTTTTGCCATGTGGCCATGGTGTTACCTGTCTGCTGGCATCTTGCTTCTCCTTCAGTGGTGACTGGAGTCTCTCTTGACTCTGCCTTTCTTTTTCCTATCTGTCTCTTGGATTTCTTGCCTGGCTATAACCTGACTCGCCATAGGCCAGAGCAGCTTATTTATTAACCAATGGGAACAACATACATTCACAGTGTACAGAAAGACATCCCCCAGCACCATGGTCATGCTGTCTCCTCACAGCAATAGAAACCCTAAGGCAATCCTGTAAACCAGATGTGGCAGCATAGACCTATAATCTC
Organism: Peromyscus eremicus; assembly: GCF_949786415.1. Taxonomy (NCBI): domain Eukaryota; kingdom Metazoa; phylum Chordata; class Mammalia; order Rodentia; family Cricetidae; genus Peromyscus; species Peromyscus eremicus. The sequence goes on along the minus strand of NC_081419.1, from coordinate 93,228,608 downwards.
AGAACTTGAGAAGTGAAGGTTGGAGAATCAGGAGCTCAAGATCATGCTGATAGCAAGTTCAAGGCCAGCCTTGGCTGCGTGAGATCCTAGCTCAAAAATAAGAGAAAATTCATATAGAATCAGAAAGACCTTTAATTGGGAGGTAGTGGCAGGAAGGTGGCCCATGAGTTTCAGACCGTCTTGGTCTATATAGTGCATTCCAGGCCAGCCAAGGATACATAGCAAAACCTCATCTCATAAAAAACAAAACCAAGGCTGGAGAAGTGTCTCATCAGTTAAGACTATATACTGCTCTTGCAAAGGACCTGCGTTCCTTTCCCCACCCACTTCCAGTGGTTCACAAGTTCCTGTAACTCTAGCTCAGTGCCTCTGGCCTTCCTGTTCATGGTCTCACACAATTAAAAATGAAAATAAATCTTGAAAAAAAGATAAAATTTTGTATATCATGTCCTCATCCCCCCTATGGTGGTTTGAATATAATTGATCCCCATAAACCCATAGGGAGTGGCACTTTTAGGAGATATGACTTATTGTAGGAAGTGTGTCACTGTGGGGGCGGGCTTTGAGTTCTCCTGTGCTCAAGCTACTCCCAGCATCCCAGTCCACTTCCTGTTGCCTTCTGATCAAAATGTAGCCAGCACCATGTCTACCTGCACAACGCCATGCTCCTCGCCATGGTTATAATGGACTGAACCTCTGAACTGTAAGCAAGCCACCCCAATGAAATGTTTTCCTTTATAAGTGTTGCCATTGTCATAGTGTCTCTTCACAGCAATAGAAACCCTAACTAAAACATCTCCTCTTTTTTGTTTGTTTTTTTGAGGCAGAGTTTCTCTGTAACTACTGTAACCCTGGCTGTCCTGGAACTCACTTTGTAGACCAGGCTGGCCTCAAACTCACAAAGATTTCCTGCCTCTGCCTTCCTAGTGCTGGGATTAAAGGCATGAGTGACCATGCCCAGCCCCCTCCCCTTTTATTTTTCTTTTGAAACTGGGTCTCACTGTGTATCCTGTCTAGTCTGGAACTCACTGTGTAGACCAGACTGTCCTGGAACAGTGATGGAATTAAAGAAAGATATATACCGTCATGCCCAGAAATGCTCCCAACACTTTCAGTCGGGGGAAAAGGTCTCATGTAGCTCAGGTTAGCCTTGAGCTCACTGTATAGCAAAGTCTGGCCGTGAACTGTCAATTTCCCAAGTGCTCCAATTACAGACCTGTGCCACTGTACCTGTTTTCACATTTCTTAATAATTATCATATTTAAATTGTTGATTATATAGCTGTCTCATACTATGATCTCTCCTTTACCAATAATGCATAGATAATGCATAACAAATACTCCTAAGAACTGAAAATCCTGCCTGCTTTGTGGATAAGGTTGCCCTCAGTGATATTTTTCTAGTATTTTATTTATCAAATGATTTTACAGTGAATATCCACATAGTCACTACCCTGATTTTGCCTTTAGTTACTTCCTCTGGCTTTTAGGGATGTATTTATTTATTTATTTATTTGTTTATTTATTTATTTATTTATTTTTGGAGCTGAGGATCAAACCCAGGGCCCTGCGCTTGCTAGGCAAGCGCTCTACCACTGAGCTAAATCCCTAACCCCGTAATAATTTATTTTAAAAAAATCAGTGCAATTGCAGTATTTCAACAATACTTAAACCAACTATAGGCTTTGCCTTTGTTGTTACATTCTTTTTTTAATGTGTATGGGTATTTTACCTGTGTATCATATGTGCTCACAGGAGGCCAGGAGAAGGCACTGGATCCCTGGGATTGGAGTCACAGTTGTGAGCTACCATGTAGGTGATGGGAATCAAATCCAGGTCCTCTGGAAAAGATGCTCTTAATCACTGAGCCACCTCTCCCTCCCCAGTTACTGTTTTTAAAAAAAGTAATGTCTTGCCGTCTACTCTGGAATTTATTTTCTAGTCCAGGCTGTCCTCATACTCTGATCCTTTGCCTCAGCCTCCGGAAAGCTGGGACTAGAAGTATGAGCCAGCAGGTCCAACTAAGTCCCCTTTTAGACAGGTCTTAAATGTTCTTCCAAATTTGAGTTGGATTTTGTTTATCTGAATGTT